>NW_028318084.1:2110000-2150000 GCF_062004578.1 Staurois parvus | reverse complement strand
TCTTTGGATTTATTATTGGACATTTTGGATTTTGGGAATTTTTGTATATTTTATTTTATTTATATTTTATATTTCTTGGTATATATTTATGATTTTTAATTTATTTTGGGAATTTATTATATCACAAAAAGGTTTCATATATAGCTCCAGTTTTAGTAAATCTCCCCTTTATACTTTCTAAAAGCAGAGACCCTGGAAAGTAAAATGATGGTTGTTGCAATATATTGTCACAGGATGTAAGCGCAATAGTTTATCAAACTCATATTGTGAGTAAAGAATACACTACAGTTAATTTTAGTTCACAAAAATACAACAGGGGGAATTTATCAAAACTAGAGAAGCCCAAATCTGGAGATGATGTGCATGGCAACCATTCAGCTTCTATTTAAAGTTTATTCAGTTGAAGCGAAACTAAACCCTTCTATCCTTTCCAGCCAGGGAAGCTGCCATCTTAGCCTCTTAGCAACTGTCATGGTACTGCACATGTGATCAGTTATGACACCAACTATTTGATGGTTGGGCACACAAGCAAATGTGACAGCATTCCTGATATGCAGTCAGAAATATGCAAAACTTTTGGAGCTTATTGGCTAACCGAAATTATTAACCACATGCCGCTCAGCCACTGTATAAATACGGCGGCAGGGCGGCACGGCTGGACAAAAGTACGTTTTAAAACGTGCGTTTTGTAAACAGGTAGGGGGTGCGCACGAGGCGCGCTGCCGCCCTACCTGTCCCGCCGATCACAGCCGCGTATGTCAGTCGCCGGGTCACAGCCGGTCCTTACCGGCTATCTCCCGGCGATCGGCGGCAATCGCTGACAGAGAGCACAGCTGCAGTAGCTGTGCTTTCTGTCAGTTCCCTGACAGCTCCTGACACGCTGATCGGGACAGAAGAGTTTCTCTCTTCCGATCAGTGGTGTTCCCTGCAGTACACACCCCGCCCCCTAGTAAAACACTCCCCCTCACACAGTTAACCCTTTCCCTGAATAATAAACTTAACCCCTTCCTCCCCAGTGCCATTAGTACAGTGTCTGTTTTTTTTTTGCACTGATCACTGTATTGGTGTCACTGGGGATGTCAGTGACCCCAAGTCAGTACCCCCCAATGTCAGAATGTCCGCCGCAGTCCCGCCATAAGTCGCTGATTGCCGCCATAAGTCCCTGATCACCGCCATTATTAGTATAAAAAAACCTAAAAATCCCAGTATCTTTCCCGCCATTTGTAAACGCTATAACTTTCACGTAAACCAATTAATTTACACGTATCGTTTTTTTTTTTTTAGCAAAGACATGTCGCAGAATGCATTTTGGCAGAAATTTATGACTAAATTTGATTTTTAAATTTTTTTTTACTGGACATGTTTTATAGCAAAAAGTCCAAAATATTGTTTTTTTTCCTCAAAATTGTCAGCCTTTTTTTTATAGTGCAAAAAATAAAAACCGCACAGGCGATCAAATACCACTGAAAGAAAGCTCAATTTGTGGGGAAAAAAAAGGATGTAAATTTCATTTATGTACCGTATTGCATGACCGCGCAATTGTCCGTTAAACTAGTGCAGCGCTGTACAGCAAAAAAATGGTGTAAATTGCAGTATCAATACCATAGTTTGTAGACGCTATAACTTCCACACAAAGCAATCAATATACACTTATTGGGATTTTTTTTACCAAAAACATGGAGCAGAATACATTTTGGCCTAAATTTATAACTAACTGAGTTTACTATATATTTTTGATAGCTGAAAGTAAAAAATATTGTTTTTCTTCAAATTTTTTGGCATTTTTTTGTTTATAGCGTGAAAAATAAAAAGCGCACAGGTGATAAAATACCACCGAAAGAAAGCTCTATTTGTGTGAAAAAAGGACGTAAATTTCATTTGGGTGCAGCATTGCATGACCGCGCAATTATCAGTTGATTTAGTGCAGCGCCGAGTAGCAAAAAGAGGCGTGGTCATTAAGGGGGTAAATCCTCAGGAGGGCAAGTGGTTAAGGATGAAAACTTGCAGGATAATGTAAGCTTGAATTTTTAATAAGATAAGTTAGCCAAAAAAGAGTATCACTTAAACTCCAAACTTTCTGGAATAATTGATGGCTAAAATGGCACAGCGCTCTACTGATGCAGTCAGATATAAAAATGTAATGTTGACATCCCAATATATTTATATATACTGCTGAAAAAAAATAACGGAAAAAACTTTGAAAACACATCAGATCTCAATGGGGAAAAATATCATGCTGGGTATCTATACTGATATGGACGGGGTAATGTATTGGGAACATAAGGATTTCTATCTTTTGATAGAAATGAAAATGATCAACCTACAGAGGACTGAATTAAAAGATACCCCGAAAATCAAAGTGAAAAAATTATGCAGCAGTCTAGTCCATTTTGCTGAAATGTCATTGCAGCAACTCAAAATGGTACTCAGTAGTTTGTATGGCCCCCATGTGCTTGTCTGCATGCCTGACAACGTCGGGGGGGGGGCTCCTAATGAGACGACGGATGGTGTCCTGGGGGATTTCCTCCCAGATATGGACCAGGGCATCACTGAGCTCCTGGACAGTCTGAGGTGCAACCTGGTGGCGTCAGATGAAACAAAACATGATATCCCAGAGGTGTTCTATTGGATTTCTGTTAGGCAAGTGTGGGGGCCATTCAATGGTATCAATTCCTTCATCCTCCAGGAACTGCCTGCATACTCTCATCACATGAGGCCGGGCATTGTCGTGCACCAGGAGGAACCTAAGACCCACTGCACCAGAGTAGGGTCTGACAATGAGTCCAAGTATTTTATCCCGATACCTAATGGCAGCCAGGGTGTCATTGTCTAGCCTGTAGAGGTCTATGCGTCCCTCCATGGATATGCCTCCCCAGACCATCACTGACCCACCACCAAAACGGTCATGCTGGTTGATGGTACAGGCAGCATAACATTCTCCACGGCTTCTCCAGACTCTTTACCGTCTGTCACATGCTCAGAGTGAATTTACTCTCACCTGTGAAAAGCACCAATGGCGGACCTGCCAATTCTGGTGTTCAATGGCAAATGCCAATCGCGCTCTATGGTGCCAGGCAGTGAGCACAGGGCCCACTAGAGGACATCGGGCCCTCGGGCCACCCTCATGAAGTCTGTTTCTGATTGTTTGGTCAGAGACATTCACACCAGTGGCCTGCTGGAGGTCATTTTGTAGGGCTCAGGCAGGGCTCATCCTGTTCCTCCTTGCACAAAGCAGCAGATACTGGTCTTGCTGATGGGTTAAGGACCTCCTACGGCCCTGTCCAGCTTTCCTGGGTGTCACTGACTGTCTCCTGAAATCTCCTCCTTGCTCTTGAGACTGTGCTGGGAGACACAGCAAACCTTCTGGCAATGGCATGTATTGATGTGCCATCCTGGAGGAGTTGGACTGCCTGTGCAACCTCTGTAGGGTCCAGGTATGGCCTCATGCTACCAGTAGTGACACTGACCCTAGCCAAATGCAAAACTAGTGAAAAACTGTCAGAAAAGATGAGTAGGGAAAAAATGTCAGTGGCATCCACCTGTAAAACCATTCCTGTTTTGGGGGTCATCTCATTGTTGCCCATCTAGTGCACCTGTTGTTAATTTCATTACCACCAAAGCAGCTGACACTAATTAACACCCCCCTCTGCTACTTAACTGACCAGATCAATATCCCAGGAGTTTAACTGACTTGATGCTATACTCTGATTAAAAAGTGCTGCTTTAAATTTTTGGAGCAGTGTATATATAATATATTTGACATACAACTAATGTGTTCTCTTCTCAGCTTATTTTCCTTTCCACTTAAAGTGGAACTTTACCTTTTCTAACAACTTTCCTTCCCTCCATCCTGCCCACCCTCTGCTGCACAGCTATCCGTGTTTTTTGTTCCCCTAGATTTGTTTCTTTACCCTTTTTGAAAAAGAAGGGTATTTCTTCCTGACTCCTCTTTTGTAATTTGCCTAGGCAAATGATGTCAGCACCAGGGGCGGACTGACCATTTGGAAACTCGGGCACTGCCCGAGGGCCCGGGGTCAGTAGGGGGCCCCATGAGATGCCCCTGGAACCTTTTTCATAGGCTTTTTTGAGTTTGGGCAAGAACACAGGGGCCCCATGATCCCCTATTGCCCGGGGGCCCCATGAGTTGTCAGTCTGCCCCTGGTCAGCGCCCCTTAGTGCCTCTCAAAATATGTGACATGGATATCCTGAGAGTCTCCGGGAGTATCCATTCACTAAGGCTAGGTTCACACCTATGCAGGTTGCATTTGAGCTGTTTCTGCATTGCTTTCTGCATTGCGTTTTTGCACTTGTGTTTTTGACGCGTTTTTGATGTTTTTTTTTCATTTTTTAAAAATTTTTCTTGTTGCTAGGCAGATTTAAAAAGCAAAATGCATCAAAAACAAGGCAAGAATGCATCAAAACGCAGCAAAAACGCACTACATGCTTTTCTGCAGCGTTTCCATTAAAGTCTATAGAACCAAAAACGCAAATTTTTGCATTAAAAAAAAGTTTCTGACCCTTTCCAAAAACGCACTGGGTAAAAACGCTCAGATGTGTTTATGTCCCATAGGAAATTATGTTAAATGGACTGTACTGCGTTTCTGCAAAATGCTGCAGAAAACGCGTAGGTGTGAACCTGGGATAAAGCAGGAGGGAGGTGGGCCTAGCGACACGTCTTAGGGAGGAGTGCCTGTGGATCCGAGTGGGACAATGCTGGATCCACTGGGTGGGGGAGTATCTTTCCTGAGCAGAACACCGTTCCAGGTAGGCAGGGGAAAAAATGTAGGCAGATAGGGAAAAGTTCTGCTTTAACCAACAAATGTAGAATTTTTCCTCACTTTCTGTCTCAGAGACAATGGTCACCAGGACAAATATACACCGTGTTCCAAATTATTATGCAAATTCTATTTAAGTGTCACAAAGATGAAATATTTTGTTTTTCAGTTTAACTCATGGATGGCATTGTGTGTCAGGGCTCTTTTGATCACTGAAAACAATCTGGGACACCTGTGATAATTAGATTGGCCGCTGAGCCCAATTGAAGGAAAAACTACTATAGGAGGGTGTTCCACATTATTAAGCAGAGCACCATTTTCAAGCAATATGGGGAAGAAAAAGGATCTCTCTGCTGCCGAAAAGAGTGAAATAGTTCGATGCCTTGGACGAGGTATGAAAACATTCGATATTTCACGAAAACGTAAGCGTGATCATCGCACTATGAAGAGATTTGTGGCTGATTCAGAGCACAGACGGGTTGGTGCAGATAAAGGCACATTGAGGGAGATTTCTGCCAGATCCATGCATCGGATCAAGAGAGCAGCTGCTAAAATACCATTACATAGCAGCAAACAGATATTTGAACCTGCTGGTGCCTCTGGAGTCCCACGGACATCAAGGTGTAGAGTCCTCCAGAGTCCTGCAACTGTGCATAAACCTTCTATTCGGCCACCAATAACCAATGCTCACAAGCAGAAATGGCTGCATTGGGCAGAAAAATACATGAAGACTAATTTTCAAACAGTCCTGTTCACTGATGAGTGCTGTGCAACCCTGGATAGTCCAGATGGATAGAGTAGTGGATGGTTGGTGGACGACCACCCTGTTCCAACAAGGCTGCGACGTCAGCAAGGCGGTGGTGGAGTCATGTTTTGGGCAGGAATCATGGGAACAGAGCTGGTTGGCCCCTTTAGGGTCCCCAAAGGTGTAAAGATGACCTCTGCAAAGTATGTGGAGTTTATGACTGACCACTTTCATCCCTGGTACAGAAGGAAGAACTATGCTTTCTGTAATAAAATCATCTTCATGCATGACAATGCACCATCTCATGCTGCAAAGAATACCTCTGCATCCATGGCTGCTATGGGGATAAAAGGAGAGAAAGTCATGGTGTGGCCTCCATCCTCCCCTGACCTCAATCCTATTGAGAACCTTTGGAGCATCCTCAAGCAAAAGATCTATGAAGGTGGGAGGCAGTTTACATCCAAACAGCAGCTCTGGGAGGCTATTCTGACATCTTGCAAACAAATTCAAGCAGAAACTGTCCAAAAACTCACAAGTTCAATGGATGCAAGACTTGTGATCTGCTATCAGATAAGGGCTCCTATGTTACAATGTAACGTGACCAGTTCAAATGGTTAAAAAGTTAAAATGTTGTTAAAAGTCTGATTGAAATAGCTTTTGATTTCAGTAAATATGCCGCAAACACAACAAATGACAATTTTCAGTTCTTTACAACCTATAAAGTGTTTTGAAACTTACTGTGCGGAATAATTTGGAACAAAAATCCTGTTATCATTAGGAGGTTTGTTCAATAAAATGTGAATTGTACTCTTAATAGTTGTAACCTGAGAATTATGCCGACTGTTATTTACATCAATTATTTAGGTAAATGAGAAAAATATCATTTGCATAATAATTTGGAACAGGGTGTATTTCCTACCCAAACTAGTAACAATTGTTGCAAATACGCTAAATCATTATGCAGACTATCAGTCTAGGAAATATTGGTGGGCTAAGGAAACATTTAGACAAGCATTTCATTGGTGGTCCCCATGTCACCGTTTGATTCCATTTAATAAAATTGCAAATGTCAAATATAGAAACAGACAGAAAGAGAACTCCAGAGGCTTTGTGGAAGCCCCATTATGCATACTTAGGTTTATCTCCCTCTCTCTACAGAGCCATGTGATGGAAGAGAGGGCAAGAAAATCATTCATTCATTTAATTCATTTGTTGTACAGAGTTATTTTTTAGGTTTTGTACACAATAAATGTCAACATCACATGCAAGAGCCTTGGGAACCCACTGCAAAAATGACAATATTTCTCTTAACCCCCCTGGCGGTATTCCCGAGTGTAGCTCGGGGTAAGGTTTCAGTACCACAAGCGGTAACCCCGAGCTACACTCGGGAACACCATGCGGCGCTGCTCCATGAACCCTGTATCACTTACCTTGTCCTGCGCTCCCGCGATGTCCCTCCTGCGGTGTCCCCGACAATGTAATCCGGTGGATGCCGGCATCTGTCATCTGGGTTCCGTTCCCTGTGAGCGTCGGGACGTACGGGGGACGGAACGGCGGGAAATTCAAAAATGACAAAAAGTGACATTCACTAAAATCACATAGTATTCCATTCCTGTATCAAACCATTTCACATACATTTTGTCCCGAGTGCTTTGTCCTGCGCCCTGCCTGCATTTTTACTGTTCTTATTGCCTGGAAACTGAGAAAAGTCCATGGTGTCCAAAAAGCGTCACTTTAGGTCAAAAGCGGTTTTAGACCGGCTAGAGAACAGCGATAGTAAATCAGAACCACTTGCAGAATTGAGTGATAATGATTGGTGGGGGAAATTCCTCATCAGACACTGAAAACGATTTTGCGACTTTGCTCAGCGATGTGCGAACTTGGCGCTATATTTCAAATGTAAGTGTTTTTGGTTTGATTATATTATTAAATTAAATTTATTATTATTATATTATTATTTTTATGATTATTTATTAAATTATAATTTATGATTTCGTGTTTCAAGTTTTATCATACCCGGAATGTTTACTAGACTCTTGTTCGGACAGATTTCAGTGAGTTATTCCTAAAAATTACAGCCTACAATAAAAAACTACATATTTCCATGCAAAATAATGGTACCGCTTTCAGGACAAAAAAATCTGAAATAATCAGACCGCCAGGGAGGTTAATAGTTGATAACATGAGAATTATGCTGACTGTTATTTACAGCAATTATTTAGGTGAATGAGAAAAATATAATTTGCATAATAATTTGGAACATGGTGTAGATGTGAATCTCCCCAGTGGGGACAAACACAGACATAAAACCTTGCCCCAACCACACACACACACACACTTTCTAACCCCCCCCCCCCAACGCTTTATCTAAGAAAAAAGTTTTCCTTTGCATACATTTTAAATGTGGGTTTCGTATCACAAACTTTGTGGAATGCGGTAGACGTAAATGCTATTTATACACAGTAAACCTTGTGCATGCGTCTCTTCTGCATCACCATTTTCATTTTCAATAGAGTGTAGGTATCTGTAGTATTCTAGGTATGTCTTTTATGAGCAGAGTGATTGTCTTTCTTAAAGCTATTGCATTACGCCTTTGAAAGCAAACTAAAACTGGTGAATATTTGTTGGCAGTTTTATTACCCCTGGTTCACATATCCGCGTTCTTGCGGTCCACGTTTTGCACGGACACAAGAGCCCACTTATTTGAATGGACTCCTGTGCCCCGTGCCGCTCAGGAAAGAAGTCCCTGCACTTCTTCTGAAAACGCAGCCTGCCTGCCAGTTCGGTTCCGATTTCCAGTGGGGGGGGGGGGGCGTGCCATTAGAATTAATGGCACCCGACCGCGGGTCCACATTCCTCTGTGCGGGTGGATTTTTGTGCATATCCACAGCGGCACCACCCGCACATATGTGAATCCAGCTTTATAGAGAAACACTGCCACAACCACTGTGAAGTGCTATCTTCTCAATTGCCATGAAGAACCACTAAAAAGTAAAAATTCCTAAAATATTTTGTTAAAAGCTAAGTTTATCTCAGGAATAATTGTGCTCCCATGTTCTGTGCCTGCGCTGTGTGCCCTCTCTGCCCCTATGCCAGTACCACTGAGCTCAGATGCTCCTGCTACAGGGAATAGAGCACACTACGCATGCATGGCATTTGATTGCTCCTGTGGTGCTGGGGGGGTGAGTAACCAATGGACTTCACGTCCTGCCAATTATCAGGATGGGAAAATGCAAACAATGTGGGAGTTTTTTTTGACAAACTTTTGGGAGTGACCTAAATGGCCTACAGGTATGTCAGCTGCATTAACCTCCCTAGCGGTATGATTATTTCAGATTTTTGGTGCTGGAAGCGGTACCATTATTTTGCATGGAAATTCCCCGTTTTATATTGTAGGCTGTAATTCTTAGGAATAACTCACTGAAATCTGTCCGAACAAGAGTCTAGTAAACATCCCGGGGATGATAAAACTTGAAACAGGAAATCATAAATTATAATTTAATAAATAATCATAAAAAATAATAATATAATAATAATAAATTTAATTCAATAATATAATCAAACCAAAAACACTGAAATGTGAAATATAGCGCCAAGTTCGCACATCGCTGAGTAAAGTCGCAGAATCGTTTTCAGTGTCTGATGACGAATTTCCCCCACAAATCATTATCACTCAATTCTGCAAGTGGTTCTGATTTACTATCGCTGTTCTCTAGCCGGTCTAAAACCGCTTTTGACCTAAAGGGACGCTTTTTGGACGCCATGGACGTTTCTCAGTTTCCAGGCAGAAAGAACAGACAAAATGCAGGCAGGGCGCCGGACAAAGCACTCGGGACAAAATGTATGTGAAATGGTTTGATACAGGAATGTTATACTATGTGATTTTAGTGATTTTAGTGAATGTCACTTTTTGACATTTTCAAATTTCCCGCCGTTCCATCCATCGTACGTCCCGACGCTCGCAGGGGACGGAACCCAGATGACAGATGCCGGCATCCGCCGGAGGACATTGCCGGGGACACTGCATGAGGGACATCACGGGAGCGCAGGACAAGGTAAGTGATCGAGGGATCGCGGAGCAGCGCCGCATGGTAAGCCCGAGTGTAGCTCGGGGTTACAACTTGTGGTACTGAAACTTTACCCCGAGCTACACTCGGGAATACCGCCAGGGGGGTTATGGAACATTTAGAAAAACTACACAATGAGGGTTATTTACCTAAAGTGCACGGTGCAAAATCTGGTGCAGCTCTCATAGAAACCAATCCGCTTCCAGGTTTCTTTGTCAAAGCTTAATTGAACAAGCTGAAGCTAGAAGCTGATTGGCTCCCATACACAGCTGCACCAAATTTTGCACCCTCCAGTTTTAGTAAATCAACCCCATAATGTATTTGAATCTACTGGACGCTTGCTTGCATAGCCTGTTTTACTTGAAAGGTGAACTTATAGCCTTTACGTGAAGCAGCACGTATTCAGAAAGTAGACAAGTATATATCAATAATAATTTCAGAAATAAAAAGAAGAAATCTTTAGGCATAGTATTAATAAATAAGCAACCATGCATGGAATGTAATATCAAATAAAACTGAAATATCCTATACAACATTAGTTATCTAAACATTTAAGGTGTATTTAAAGTCAAAACCATTTAATTTTAAAGCATTATTAAACTCAAAATCAAAAATGTAATATATTTCAGCTTATTAATCATTAGGCGTGGTGGCTGCATTAGTCTTCTATTTTCCCTTTGTTTTCACCTGGTGATCTGGCCAGTAACACACCCCCTGTGTTACAGCACCTCCATTTTGGATGAGATGAGAGGTAGTGGAGCCAAGCCGCTGCTCCGTGTGTGAATAGATACACAGAGCAATGGGTGCCCCCATAGCAAGCTGCTTGCTGTGAGGGCACCCGACAGGAGGGAGGGGTCAGAAGCGCCAGCGAGGGACCCGAAAAGAGAATGATCAAGGCTGCTCTGTGCAATACCACTGCAGAGAGCAGGTATGATGTGTTTTTTTTTATTTTTAGAAAAATAATGTAAGCCCTTAACCATTAGCCGCCCGGCCTATAGCCATTTGGCGGCCGCAAAAATGCTGTAGCTTTCCGGGGTGTACGCCATTTGGCGTCCTCCCTCAAATGCGCAGTTCGCGCGGTTGCAGAGCCGCACAGCGGCGCGATCTGTCACCGGCCGTGCACCTCGGACACGGCCGATGACAGATCTGAGTATCGGCCCTGTTGCTGGTTCCATGTGACCTGCTGTGACCAATCACAGCAGGACACATGACAGTTGTATACAATGGATGGCTTCATTCATGCCATCCATTGTATACTAGTGTCTAGCTGTGAATGGTCACAGCAGGTCACATGCACATGTCATGTGATTAGCTGTGGCCAAATCACAGCTAAGCACAAAAAAAAAAAAACCTGAATGAATCGATGTCATTCAGGTAAATGCTTGCTTATAGAAAAGTAATTCTTTACTATAAGCAAATTGTGTAAAAAAAAAAATACTGATCACTTCCCCAAAGTACTACAATGTTACTATGGTAACATTGTACTACTTTGGTCATAGTAAAATATGAAAAAAAAAATCTTAAAAAAATAAAAAAAATGTAATAAAAAATTTAAAATAATAAAAAAAGAAAAAAAAATATATATAATTGTTTTTAATACTGTCACCAGTCAGTGTCCCTGATCACCGCCATGCCAGTTATATGATGACGCTGTACTGCACTGGTGACAGTATGTAAAAAATAAATAGTGAAACTAATTTTTTTAATTTTTTAATTTTTCCGCAAAATTATGACAAAAAAAATACAACTTCAAAAAACTCGCCATTCCTCTTATGAAGTACGTCGGACTTTCTACTTTGCAAAAAGGGGTCATTTGGAGGATATCTGTACTGTTCTGACATTTGGGGGATATCTGTACTGTCCTGACATTTGGGGGATATCTGTACTGTCCTGACATTTGGGGGATATCTGTACTGTCCTGACATTTGGGGGGATATCTGTACTGTCCTGACATTTGGGGGATATCTGTACTGTTCTGACATTCTTGGGCCTCAAGAAATTAGATTGGCTGTCAGTACTTCAGGATTGATCAATATTCAGATCTATACCATAGTTTGTGAACTCTATAACTTTCCTACAAACTAAATAATACATCCTAATTTGGGTTATTTTCACCAAAGACATGTAGCAGAATACATCTCGGCCTAAATCTATGAAGAACAATTATTTATTTGCAAACTTTTAGAACAGAAACAAAGAAAATGTGTATTTTTTTTTTCAAAATTTTTGGTCTTTTTTTGGTAATTTAATAAAAAATAGAAACCCCAGCAGTGATTAAATACCACCAAAAGAAATCTCTAGTTGTGTGAAGAAAATGATAAAATGTTAGTTTGGGTACAATGTTGTATGACCGCGCAATTGTCATTCAAAGTGTGAGAGCGCTGAAACCTGAAAACTGGCCTGGGCAGGAAGGGGTAAAATTGCCCTGTATTGAATTGGCTAATATCACTTTAATATCAGCAAGTTACAAACAGTCTTATATTATATTCCTGTCCATATTCAAATAAAATGCATAAAGCTCAAAAAATGTATGAGAAAAGTATATTAAAAAGCCCCGCACTACTATGTGAGTACTTAAAATCACCATATATAGTGGTTATCATTACTCTTCCTTCTGTTGAAAGATACGTTCACCTAAGTTTGCAGGTAAAAAAATGTGCATTTGTTTTTTTTTGTCTGCAGGAGCCTGTAACGCATTTCACCAGCGTCCAGCAAATTGCTGGTGCCATGCAGGTCTCCTGCAGATCTGTCAGTATATCTACATGCCCATACGGGAAAGCAGATATATTGACAGGAAGAATAAATGAACTACCACGGCACTCCATAGCACCATGGTAGTACATTGAGGACTACAAGATGACATCCGCTAAGGTGCTGGGACTTATAGACTCTCATTCACAGAACACTGCGAATGAGGGATACGGACTTTAGTTCCACATTTTTTTTTAATTTGACAGCTAGCGAGGAGGGAGTAGATCCCCTGCTAGCTGTCAAAGCTGGGAGCAGGGGCTGGTCTGATCATAACATGCTACACCCTGAATATGGGTGTAACATGTAATTAAAGGATAAGTTCACCTTTCCTCACATACTACATGTTACACCCATGTCATTTTAAAGTGTGACATGTTTGGTGTCTCTTTACTTGGCATACTATCCTCTTTTATATTGCAATAAGGGGTCATAGATCTGTGATGAATGAATTGGAGTGTAACACGTGGTGGAGCACTGATGTAATTAAAGGATAAGTTCACCTTTCCTCACATGCTACATGTTACACCCATGTCATTTTAAAGTGTGACATGTTTGGTGTCTCTTTACTTGGCATACTATCCTCTTTTATATTGCAATAAGGGGTCATAGATCTGTGATGAATGAATTGGAGTGTAACACGTGGTGGAGCACTGATGTAATTAAAGGATAAGTTCACCTTTCCTCACATGCTACATGTTACACACATGTAATTTTAAAGTGTGACATGTTTGGTGTCTCTTTACTTGGCATTCTATCCTCTTTTATATTGTAATAAGGGGTCATAGATCTGTGGTGAATGAATTGGAGTGTAACACGTGGTGGAGCACTGATGTAATTAAAGGATAAGTTCACCTTTCCTCACATGCTACATGTTACACCCATGTAATTTTAAAGTGTGACATGTTTGGTGTCTCTTTACTTGGCATTCTATCCTCTTTTATATTGTAATAAGGGGTCATAGATCTGTGGTGAATGAATTGGAGTGTAACACGTGGTGGAGCACTGATGTAATTAAAGGATAAGTTCACCTTTCCTCACATGCTACATGTTACACCCATGTAATTTTAAAGTGTGACATGTTTGGTGTCTCTTTACTTGGCATACTATCCTCTTTTATATTGTAATAAGGGGTCATAGATCTGTGGTGAATGAATTGGAGTGTAACACGTGGTGGAGCACTGATGTAATTAAAGGATAAGTTCACCTTTCCTCACATGCTACATGTTACACACATGTAATTTTAAAGTGTGACATGTTTGGTGTCTCTTTTCTTGGCATACTATCCTCTTTTATATTGTAATAAGGGGTCATAGATCTGTGGTGAATGAATTGGAGTGTAACACGTGGTGGAGCACTGATGTAATTAAAGGATAAGTTCACCTTTCCTCACATGCTACATCAGTGCTCCACCACGTGTTACACTCCAATTCATTCACCACAGATCTATGA
This sequence comes from Staurois parvus, assembly GCF_062004578.1. Classification (NCBI taxonomy): domain Eukaryota; kingdom Metazoa; phylum Chordata; class Amphibia; order Anura; family Ranidae; genus Staurois; species Staurois parvus. Next base: position 2,136,213 of record NW_028318084.1, on the reverse strand, counting down.
CCCCTTATTACAATATAAAAGAGGATAGTATGCCAAGTAAAGAGACACCAAACATGTCACACTTTTAAATTACATACGTCCGTGGAACGACGACAAACTACAGTACCTAAACATTTCCATAGGCAACGCTTTAGCAGCCTTTATAGGTCAGCAGTTTAAAGTTACACAGGAGGTCTGGCACTAGAATCAATGTTCTCACTCTGGTATTCATTGTTTACATACACCTGGACAGACGCATGCGTTCGCCTTTGGGCAAGTGCAATAACATTTTTTATATCATTATTTACTATTTCTCTTCTGGCCTCCAATGCAGCGGATCAGACACAGATTGGTCTGATCGACTATCACTAAAAAGTTAGTTACCAAAGAAATGTTCCAATAAATACAACACTTCTATTATACCAACATCATTGCACCAATGTAATAGAGAGGAAATACACTCACTGGATGCTGCTATTATTAAAAAACTCAAAATAATAATAACATTTTGAAAAATATACAAATCACAAATAATAGCACAAACCAAATCACACAACTAAATATAACCACCACCAAATAAGTGCATATTAATAGTGCAAACAAAAAAATCAATAAATAGGGAATCTCAATATAGTCCATTCAGAAAAGTCCATATAAACATGATCCTCAGTAAATGAAGTAATGAGATCCTCCTTCATAAGCAATGTGGTATTCAGTGCTCAAAAACACCCCATCAAAATGCACACTCACCATGTGCTAGTAATTAACCAGCATGTTAGTATATATCCAGCATTCACCAAACAGACTCCAAAGGACGATCCTCATGTGTTGGTAATTACTCAGCATACTACTATGTATCCAGCATATCACCAAACAAACTCCAGAGAAGATCCTCTCATATCCAGATTAGCACATGTGGGTAAAGAAAATACTCGCCATAGTGCAGTATCATCAGTATCACAAATTTATTGCCAAACAAACCCCCCTTAAAATCACACTCACAATGAGCTAATAAAAACAAGGCATTTTGTTACATCAGAGCTCCAGTCTCTGCATCCTGTGTCTCACCAGCCAGCCCGCATTCAAGATGGTAATAGCGCGATCATGTGATCCGGACACATGCATATGCATGAGTAGTGACGTCACAGGAAGGCCACATCCTGACGCGTTTCGTCCAGTGACTTCTTCCGAGGGAATCTCTGGTCTGATCGACTGCTTCATAGGCAGTTAACCAGCCAGTAAACAGAGAACCGAAACCATAAGTGACTAAATCCTTGTCGCTTCTGTTTTTTTACATCACACAGTGGGAAGAGCAACATCAGTTTCTCTCACTGTGTGCCTGGAGCCGGATGCCACCAGTCGTATCCTTACCGAGCTCTCCATTTGGACAGGAGAGCCCTGTAAAGCCAGCGGAGGTGGAAAGGGAGGGACCCCTTCTGCCGCCTCCAAAAGTAATCCAACAGCTGTATAGCTGTTTGGATTACTTTTACAAAAAAAGGGAATCACTGACCCTAAAAAATTACAGCGGGATCATGACTGTAGTTGCAGTCATGATCTCGGTATAACCACTTCAACCCTAGGCCTTTTATAAATGGTCTAAAGATGGGAAGTGGTTAAGGTCATATATTTTCAAAATATTTTATACACACTAACCCAAATCACTGATTTTGCTTCTAACCAAGACAAGGACATCTACTTTAAATAACTGACAATATAACCTTTAAACAAGACAAACAATCAATTGAAAGAGTTGACACATAATATGACATAGGTCTGAATAATTTTGCCTCATAGCCTATTTAAAGTGCCTGTAAAATCAACACAGTAATACATAAAGCAAATGATTTCCATTAAGCCGAGTTTACATCTGCTTCCACCATATACAAAGGAACATTACAGTACATTAGGTTTCAAAGTAAGTATGATTAACTTTTCAGAGTCACAGGCATGAGATCCACACTCACGTAAAGAGGCTTTTTAACTCCTAAAGTGGAAAGTGTGTTTTGTAGGTATATTCAATATACAACCCCCCCAAAACAATATATATATATATATATATATATATATATATACTATATTGCCAAAAGTATTGGGACACCCCTCCAAATCATTGGATTCAGGTGTTCCAATCCCCTCCATGGCCACAGGTGTAAAAAAACAAGTACCTAGGCATGCAGACTGCTTCTACAGACATTGGTGAAAGAATGGGTCGCTCTCAGGAGCCCAGTGAATTCAAGCGTGGTACTGTGATAGATTGCCATTTGTGCAATAAGTCCATCCATGAAATTTTCTTGCTACTAAATATTCCACAGTCAACTGTTAGTGGTTTTGTAACAAAGTGGAAGCAACTGGGAACAACAGCAACTCAGCCACCAAGTGGTAGGCCACGTCACATGACAGGGCGGGGTCAGCGCATGGGTACTTGTCTGTTAATTCACTGGATTTATTTATTTTTATATATATATATATAAATAAATAAATATATTTTTGATATATTTAAATAAAACATATAATATATATATATAAATCCGGTGAATTAACAGACAAGTACCATCGCATGCTGAAGCGCACAATCAGCAGAAGTTGCCAACTGTCTGCAGTGTTAATAGCTAAATACCTCCAAACTTGGTGTGGCCTTCAGATTAGCACAACAGTGCATAGAGAGCTTCATGGAATGGGTTTCCATGACCGAGCAGCTGCATCCAAGACTTACATCACCAAGTGTAATGAAAAGGATCGGATGCAGTGGTGTAAAGCAAGCCGCCACTGGACTCTAGAGCAGCAGAGACGTGTTCTCTGGAGTGACTAATCACACTTCTCTGTCTGGCAATCTGATGGACGTCTCTAGGTTTGGCGGTTGCCAGGAGAACGGTACTTGCCTGACTGCATTGTGCCAAGTGTAAAGTTTGGTGGAGGAGGGATTATGGTGTTGGGTTGATTTTCAGATGTTGGCTTGGCCCCCTAGCTCCAGTGAAGGGAACTCTAAAGGCGTCAGCATACATGGATATTTTGGACAATTTCATGCCTCCAGCTTTGTGGAAACAGTTTGGGGATGGACCCTTCCTGTTCCAACATGACTGTGCACTAGTGCACAAATAAGGTCCATAAAGACATAAGCGAGTTTGGGGTGGAGGAACTTGACTGGCCTGCACAGAGACCTGACCTCATCCTGATAGAACACATTTGGGATGAATTAGAGCGGAGATTGCAAGCCAGGCCTTATTGTCTGACATCAGTGCCTGACCTCACAAATGTGCTTCTGGAAGAATGGTCCAACCTTCCCATAGACACCCTCCTAAGTCTTGTGGCCAGCCTTCCCAGATGAGTTGAAGCTGTTATAGCTGCAAAGGGCGGGGCCAACTCAATATTGAACCCTATGGACTAAGACTGGGATGCCATTAAAGTTCATGTGAAAATAGGATATTAATCTCTGCCCCTAAACTACTCGGTGCCTCTTATATGTTTTTTAAAGAGTGTTAATTATGTATTGGAAATTCTGGGCAGAATATAACATAACTTAGTGAGGTTGCACTGTATTTAAGTTCAGAGTCTTCAAGGGGCCAAAGTCAGGTCCTATATTGTTCACTGTTTTAAAAGGAAGTCTTTATGTATGATTTCAATAAAAGTGATGTCTTCTCTTAAGCCCCCAAACTCCACACACTGGGCATAGATAATGATTTTCTTCACCTAACAGTACTTAAAATATAGTCATGCATAATAATACATTCTAAATTATAAAACGGAAAACATTTCCATAATATTAATACACCCCTTGGATTTGGAAAGTAATGCTTTTATATAGTGTTTCAGCTTTTGATGGAGCCATATGGGTCACTTGACCAAGACGCCATGAAAGCAGTACTGAATACATTTTCAGCCTTAAAACTCACTGGAGCTGTGATTATTTGGATCTTAAATAAATTCTTCCCGAAAACTGGAAGAGCCCACAGGACTTATTTTAGGGGAACATTTTAGGGTTAAGGATTAATGTTGGGTAGTAATGGGCTGAACACCCCCGTGTTCAGTTCGTGGTCCAACGTTCGAACCTAATGAATGTTCAACCGCGAACTTCAAACTCAATGCAAGTCTATGTAACGCTAACTTGTAAATTCAAAAGTGCCCATTTTGAAGGCTTATATGCAAGTTATTGGCCATAGAAGAGGTATGGGGACTTGGATGCTGCCCTGAGGGACATGAATCAGTGAATTTTTTTTTTCAAAATGTACCGTCTTTAAAGGGGTAGTCATTTTTCATTGCTTAAAGTAAAAAAAAAAAGAAAACATTCCTTTAAATATCATGCTTGGGTTGTTGTGCAAAGTTTACAATGTATAGAACCTGCTATGGCAGGACTGACATTATTTTTTTTTAAATTACATTTCTATAAAACAAAAAACAGAGTGGGATCCTGCTCCCAATCCATACTAGACCCTTTAGGTCTGGTAGGAAGGTTAGGAAGGACCCCACAGAAAAAAAAAAGAGGTGTGGTGTTTCCCCTAAAAGTCATACCAGGAGGCCTGGTAGGACTTTTAAGGGGAAGCCAACCTTCCAAAAATGGGGGGGGGGGGAAGTGCCTGGAGTGCCTCCTAAAAGCCATACCAGGCACTTTAGGCCTGGTAAGACTTTGAAGGGGAACCCCACCCCCCAAAAATGGGAAAGGAAGTGTGGGGAGCCCCCTATATTTCTACCAGACCCTTGATCTAAGCAAAGGCCTGGCAGGGCAGGAAAGGGGGGGGGGGGCGATCGAGCACCGCCCCTCCCTGTGGCTTACTAGGCCACGTGCCTCTGCTTTAAAAAATATATAATGTCCTAAAACATTTTCTAGCAAAAAATACTTATTGTAAACCAAAAGTGCTAGAAATGGCTTGGTCTGCAGGTGGAAGTCCAGGCTAGAACTACCTAAGCTTAAAACTACTCCCACCCCCCTTCTAAGTTCTAATATCTATACTAACTACCCAGTAAAAGGAAGATGCCTACACTTACCATTCTCAGAATGCTGTGGTCCAGTCACGTGATCAGCTTCCAGAAGACGGCTTTAGGGAATAGGAAGAACAGCTGAAAATGGATGCCCCGTTGTGAGCCTATGGGTGACATCACCACTCAGGCATTCCACCCATTATCAGTGCTACCTCCTTTCCCCCAAAGCCGGCTCCTGAGCAGGTCAAGTCACCAGACCAGGAAGTTCGTATAGGTATTAGTAGGGGGTATTAGAAGGGGGGGAGCAGTTTTAGGCTTAGTTCTAGCCTAGAATTCCACCTTAAGTAGTGAATGTGTATGGATTCTTTTTGGAGAATAAGGATAGCATTTAGAGACTCAGTTTAATTTAAGAGTTAGGAATAGGTTATAGGTCACAGACATTTTTGGACAGTCTTTAATCATGACACTTTTGGTTATGCAACTTCAACTGGAGTCTTCATTACATTCTTCAGTGTCATCATACAGTAGCTTTTTTTTCCCCTTAGAAAAGCCTTGTGCAAGAGCCTCCAGTGCAATTTTCTTTCTCCAAGAGCAGCAGTGTGACTATACTATAAATTAGTGGAGACTGAAATTAATATAAAATTGAAGAAGAATCCTTGAACGGATGTTTTTCCAGGGTTTTGAGTGGTATCCTGCCTAAAGGTCTAATGTTCTTCATCCTATTGCCACTGCAAGGTGAACAAGAAAACAAGCAATCCCATGTTCAGTGTCAGTAACAATACATTTTCTTGCAATTACTTTGCTGCAGCAAGTTTGGAACCTGGCAGGACCTTCTTGTTGGTGCTGCTTCCCATATACATGCTGCTGCATGTACAACTTCTGTTATTTCTCTATTGTGGGAAAAGCTAGTCATTTAATTTTACTGCATCTGCCAAATAGAGACTTGGACAGCAGAAAGTTTTTTGGGTGTGCTGAGGTGAGACCTGTAGATGGGGAGGATGTTGGGTGCAGAGGCGAGAGCTATGGATGAGGTGGTAATGGGTACAGAGATGAGAGCTTTGAATGGGTCAGCGGGGAAAGGTGTGCCGAGGTGAGAGCTGTGGATGAGGTGGTAATGGGTACAGAGATGAGAGCTGTGAATGGGTCATGGGGGAAGGTGTGCCGAGGTGAGAGCTGGGGATGAGGTGGTAATGGGTACAGAGATGAGAGCTGTGAATGGGTCAGCGGGGGAAGGTGTGCCGAGGTGAGAGCTGTGGATGAGGTGGTCATGGGTACAGAGATGAGAGCTGTGAACGGGTCATGGGGGGAAGGTGTGCCGAGGTGAGAGCTGTGGATGAGGTGGTAATGGGTACAGAGATGAGAGCTGTGAACGGGTCATGGGGGGAAGGTGTGCCGAGGTGAGAGCTGTGGATGAGGTGGTCATGGGTACAGAGATGAGAGCTGTGAACGAGTCATGGGGGGAAGGTGTGCCGAGGTGAGAGCTGTGGATGAGGTGGTCATGGGTACAGAGATGAGAGCTGTGAACGGGTCATGGGGGGAAGGTGTGCCGAGGTGAGAGCTGTGGATGAGGTGGTAATGGGTACAGAGATGAGAGCTGTGAACGGGTCATGGGGGGAAGGTGTGCCGAGATGAGAGCTGTGGATGAGGTGGTAATGGGTACAGAGATGAGAGCTGTGAACGGGTCATGGGGGGAAGGTGTGCCGAGGTGAGAGCTGTGGATGAGGTGGTAATGGGTACAGAGATGAGAGCTGTGAACGAGTCATGGGGGGAAGGTGTGCCGAGGTGAGAGCTGTGGATGAGGGATGGACATGGAATTGGTTTAGAGATGAATGCTGTGGAAGGGGGGGGGTGCTGAGTGCAGAGGGCAGAGGATGGAGAGGGGATGCAGACGTTGTGGGTGGAGTGGAGGTTCAAGGGGGGTAGCTGTAGACAGATGGGGGTGCAGGGTGAAGAGCTATGGATGAATGAACTGTGGACCTGGGGGTGCAGAAGTGGGATGTGGATTGGTTGGCAGAGCTGTGGATTGTGGGCACAGACAACTATGAGTAAACTCCTTGCTGAATGAAACATGTTGGAGGATTTGTACCTTGGTTGGATTGAACTGTTCTTTGTATAGATCAATAAACACATTTGTGGGGGTTCTAATACAGTGAGCAGTTCCCCCTTCTTCTCTGAAACAATTAAGTGTATGTAACAAAATATGAAGTAAAAGGTTCCCTCATATAGTACAGTATAGTACTCTATTATCATTCTAAAACCATATAATAGAAACCAAAATAATATACGAAAACATGTGAAAATCAAAGGATAAGAAACGTGTTCAACATAATACCATGTATAATGAAATTCTTCCTCTTTATGATCTTTTAAAAACTGTTCATCTAGTGAATCTTCATATAAATGGGCATTATTCCTTAGTGATCCCTTGAACTTTCAATCAAGATGGCACTTAGCAAAAGAACATACTGTACCTGTCTTTACTCAGAATAGCCAAACTTCGCATTGTGGAGCAATGCCCATTTATATGAACATTCACTGGGTGAACAGTTGTTTTAAAGATCATCTAAGAGGAAGAATTTCATTATACTTGGTATTATGTTGAAAACTTTTTTTATCCTTTGATTTTCATTTGGACATTTTTTAAATTATTCCTGGGTGTGTTACCTATACACTAATTATCACTCAGCTCTTTTATGTGAATTTTTTCATTTTTTTGTGTATTACACATTTTTTTTGCACAGAAGCATATTATTTTGGAGTCTTTGATATGGCTATAGGATGATGATATCGCTGTACCATTTGAGTGAACCTTTTACTTCATATTTTGCTTTATGGTGTGTGATTTATGTACGGCAGCTGCTCTACGCATTTTGGTTTGCATATACCGGAGTGTGTTTTCACAATTTTATTGTGGACAATTTATTATTATTAGTAGTACTTTATTTTTCATTGTGTTATTTTGGTTTATAAACATATTCACTTTTTATAGCGTGGAGGGGTAGCATTATTATTAATTAAGTGTATTCAGTATTTAAGAGTTTATGGTAACCTGTATTTTGAACAGGAGGGACAGCGGTCAGCTTTTAATCTAAAAAAATATATAATTTTTATATATTTAACTTGGCCCAATTTTAAATAGGAAAGAAATCAGGAAGCTTTTAACCAAAGCAGCAACTTTAGAATGTATTATTTCACCAAAAAAGTTAGCAAAGTATTCTACAGACTCCATGCACCTTATAAAAAGTAGCTGAACATCCTTTCTCCAATGTAATAAATAGAAAAAGTCAGGAATAATTGATTTTTTTTAATATAATACATTTTTTTTTAAAATAAATATTTATTAATTTTCAACAAAATTCATACTACAGTCCTTTTCCCCACTTGACGGAAAAAATAAAACAAACAAAACGATACAATTTTACAAATAATTATCTCCCTAGAATAACTCCATATCCCTCCCCTTCTACCCACCCCTACCACCACCCTTCCAACTACTCTGCGTTTTCCCCCTACCCCACTATAGAGAGCGATCATAATATATCTAGTAGAGTTTTATATCTTCATATATTTCACTTTTCCTTTAAAATCCTCCCATTTCTCCAATTTTGCATGAATTATCCCCATCTTATCTACGTGCATATAATAAAGTTTCTCCATCTCGCAAATCTGATTCACTCTACCTACCCAGTCCTCTTCCGTTGGAACTAACTTTTTTCGCCAATACCTGGGTATCAGACTCTTTGCGGCACTTAATAAAAACCATATGCCCGAATTCTTGTATGTTTTCACTGGTACTTCTGTATTATGGAAAAGACAAACCCCTGGGTCCAATCTAATATTAACTTCAGTAATCTTCCCCACTACGTGGACTATTTTCTTCCAGAATATTTGTATTTTTGAGCACCTCCACCATATATGATACCACGTGCCTAACTCTCCACACCCTCTCCAACACAACGGTGAAATCTCCCCATTCATCCTATTTTCAACTTTCGGTGTGATGTGCCATCTTATCAAACACTTATAATTTACTTCAACCTCTCGCATACTAATATTTTTCATGAATTAATCTGTTTTTTTCTGCATCCCCTCGTCTATTTCCATCCCCAAGTCTCTTTCCCATTTCTCTATATACATCGGTTTAGTGCTAATATCTATATCAGTGAGAATTCTATACATTTTTGCAATTCCATGTTTCCCATCACCCCTTTCGTCTAACAATCTTTCAAATGGATTCCAATCCTTTCTAGTTCTCAAAGGTCTTGGGAGTTCTCCAACAAAGTGCTTCAATTGGTGATATCGCCACTCATCTATCCTATTGAAAATATCCCCTTTTTTCTTTTCCAACTCCTTTAATGGTCCCAATTCTTCCCCCACCAATATATCTCCCAATCGTGCATCCTCTTCTATAATCCATTTTCCTGTGATACCCTCCCTACCTGGAGCAAAAAACTCTTTACTAAAATACATTTACCAACGCAGACTTTTTAAAGTGTATCCTCAAACGAAACATTGTATAAAAATGTTATTGACATAAATCCATCACTGCTATAAAGAAAAGTATTACAACATACAACAGACACCTAAAAAGTCCCCCCCCCCAAAAAAAAAAGAAAAAAGAAAAAGTGCAACAATAAGGGATGAAATTATCTGCTCTTGTATGAAATTCCACAAAATTCACAAAATCTTTATGATCCTTTACCAAGTAAGCAGGTCAAACAGCGCTCAAATCACAGATTAAATCCCGATGGTACAGCAGTCCTACAATATCTTCACATACGCTAACTACAAATAGTTGGCAATAGATCTCCAGAACAAAAAAAAAGGATATCCAAAAGCATAAAATTGTTAATTTAAAATATAGCATAAAACTAAATATTGCAACTCATAATAACAGTGCTACAACCCAGCACTAAGAATTCCCATCTTAAAGCAGAGCTCCACCCAAAAGAAGAAGCTCTGCTTGTCTGCCTCCTCTCTCCCTCCACTTCTTTTTGTGGGGGGGGGAGTGGATACCTGGTCTTGAAAGGCACCCGTTCCCAGCTCCGGCTCAGTTTGTTGTGAGGGACTGAGCCAGAAGTTTGGCCACCCTCCTTCCTCTGTAGACTTCTGGAACTTCTCAGGTCCCAGAAGACTTCAGGACCAATCTCAAAGTGCAGCACAGTAGGAATCCGGTTGTGAAGCCAAGGCTTCACTTCCGGTTTCCCTCACTTGCAGTGCTGATGCCGGGAGAACTAGCCCAAGTGACGATGGCACTGGACCCCTGACCCCTGAATAGGTAAGTGTCCTTATATTAAAACTTAGCAGCTACAGTATTTGTAGCTGCTGACTTTTAATTTTTGGGGAGCCTGGACCTCCTCTAATATTTCTTGGGAACACCGCACCACGTGCTGTCCATTGGTGCATGTGGGCCCCTCCCTAGGAATGCAACAACGTCACGATGCTTTGCTGTGCATTACACAGTTTGTCAAATAATTGACTTTGTCATAACCATTCCTGACAAAACCAATCATGCTGCGGTGCCTGCGGTGCCTCCAGTGCCTCCGATGCCCAGTATATTATACCCTCAGTGTATGATTAAGCTGGAAAACCAGAGGGATTTTGTTGCTGATCTCCACCCACTCATGGTTCACCATTCTGTTTAACCACTTCCCGACCGGCCGTTGTATATAAACGGCCGGACGGTGGCACTGCAGGGTCGGGTGGCCGTTTATAAACGGCCTCCCCGCACCCTGCTTGTGCTCGCTTCCCGGGAGCGCGCAGCATCGCCATCCGGTGCCCGCTGTGTCCTCCGGACACAGTGAAACACCGATCGTCAGACGGGACCTCTATACGAGGTCCCGATCATGTGATCACTGACTGGCCAATCAGTGATCACATGCAAAGTAGTAAGCAAGATGTCACTTGTGACATCATTGCTTACTACGTGTGAAATCTGTGAATGATCACAGAGGTCACATGGTACAAGGCTATTCACAAACAGCCTTGTACCATGTGACAAGCTGTGACCAATCACAGCTCACTCAGTAGTTCTCAATGGCTGCAAGAATGCAGAGAAGAGTGACAAGCCACTCCACCCAGTTACTCTGTCCACTCCAGTTGTAGACTACTGGTGGAGGCAAGAACACTTCACACAATTACTCTGCCCACTCCATAAAGTTACTCTCCCCAGTCCAACCTTTTCACAGTTACTCCAGCCACTCCAACCACACAACAGTTACTCCGCACACTCCACCCAGCTACTCTGCCCACTCCACCCAGTTACTCCGCCCACTCCAGTTGTAGACTACTGGTGGAGGCAAGAACACTTCACACAATTTCCCCAGAAATTGGAGCTTTTCTAGTTTTGTTTGGATTGGATGGCGCAGGATCCATCAGAATCTCTGAATCATAACAACAGATGAATCCGAAATTAATTTAGTTCCATTCTTTACTTTCGGATGCACGTGACTCCAGATGATATTATCCAGTCAGCTCGTTCCATTATTCTTTGTGGGTTGGACTAACAAGGATGACCCAGAGTGCATAAAATAACAAACTAACATGTTAAAACAAATCTAGCCAATCTTCCGAAATAACATCCGAAAACACAAATCGATTTGGAACAACGAATATACGAAACAAATCCGAATATACAAAACAAATTCCAAAAATGAATCTTTGTAACATAACAAAGAAGACAAAACTAAATTATTTACTTAACGAATGAATCCAAAACAAAACGCGTTTTTCCACCGTGCACGTCTCTAAGAATCGCTGTACCACCAGATTTAAGGACGTGTGCCAAGCATATACAGTACAGTGTGTGAACTTCTCCTGCCAAAGAGCGGACAGTAGGTTGGTGTTGTTGTCACGCATGACCTTTCCTGGCAAGAGATGACATGGGGTCAGTTACCTCTCATACAGCCCCTGAAGAGCTTACAGAATTTCTGCCCCAATATTTTTCCTTAAAAAAAAAACCCTACATTTTTAGCCCATCAATGCCAACTAGAGATCCAAGGCTAGGAACTACATGCTTGGTAAATGGTTGCTATTGTGACCAATTATCCCATTAGTTTGCTGCTTTCCCAAACTGCAAACAGCTAGAGTTTGAATTAAACGCATGGTTAATCCAACCTTGACATTCATCACTAGTTTTTAGCAATGACCACCAGCATTTAAAGCGGTATTAAACCCAAAAGCAAACATTTATTAAATTACACCTTACCAATTCTTAGATGTGATGGCTGCATTAGATTTCTTTTTCTTTATTTTCACCTGGTGATCTAGCCAATACGTCTGTTGTTTTTCAACAGAACAAGCTGTCCTGCAGATATAGCAGGGTTGAGACAAACCACTTACCACTGGCAGGGGTGTTTACAAAGGCCAGTTTTTATTAATTTATGTAAAGCCTTCAATATGGAAGAAAAATATATTTGAAATATATTTAAAAAATATTCTTCCCAAATATATTGACATATATTTGAAATCAGGGGCGGACTGACAAGTCATGGGGCCCCCGGGCAATAGGGGATCAGATATTGATATAGGGGATAGATGGATCGGACTTCGGCTTTCTTTACAATTTACCTGTTCTTGGAGTGGGTCCGGTGTAGCGGCAAGATGTGCCTCCCATGTAGATATGTCCACCCTGAAGCGACTGCGCATGTCCCGGTTTCAGGCACGATCAATCGATGATAGAACTACTGTATCCGACCATGTACCTCTGGTGAAGTAACCCCTTCCATGCCAATTTGCTTCAGAGGGGACATATCTACATGGGAGACACATATTGCCGCTACAACAGCCCCCCACGTGTCACTGTCCTCCCCATGTCACTCCCTCCCTTGTCACTGTCCTCCCCATGTCACTCGACCCCTTGTCACTGTCCTCCCCATGTCACTCCCTCCCTTGTCACTGTCCTCCCCATGTCACTCCCCCCCCTTGTCACTGTCCTCCCCACGTCACTCCCCCCCCCCCTTGTCACTGTCCTCCCCATGTCACTCCCCCCCCCCCTTGTCACTGTCCTCCCCATGTCACTCCCCCCCTTGTCACTGTCCTCCCTATGTCACTCCCCCCCCCTTGTCACTGTCCTCCCTATGTCACTACCCCCCCCCCTTGTCACTGTCCTCCCCATGTCACTCCCTCCCTTGTCACTGTCCTCCCCATGTCACTCCCTCCATTGTCACTGTCCTCCCCATGTCACTCCCTCCCTTGTCACTGTCCTCCCTATGTCACTCCCCCTCCCCTTGTCACTGTCCTCCCCATGTCACTACCCCCCCCTTGTCACTGTCCTCCCCATGTCATTTCCCCCCCTTGTCACTGTCCTCCCCATGTCACTCCCCCCCCCCCTTGTCACTGTCCTCCCCATGTCACTACCCCCCCCTTGTCACTGTCCTCCCCATGTCATTTCCCCCCCTTGTCACTGTCCTCCCCATGTCACTCCCCCCCCCCCTTGTCACTGTCCTCCCCATGTCACTCCCCCCCTTGTCACTGTCCTCCCCATGTCACTCCCCCCACCCATGTAACTGTCCTCTCTTCGATCCATTATGCTCCCAAATAATCAGCGGTGCAGCCTAAAAGGGGTTAACTGTGGCAGCTCTGTACTACAGTTGGTGATCGGCGATCGGCTTCTTATGTCTGAAACTGGGACATGCGCAGTTGCTTCAGGGGGTACATATCTACATGGGAGACACATCTTGCTGCTACACCGGTGTCACCCCATATAGGTTGCATGCCGGCTATCCCCACAGGATCGTTGGCATGCAACCTATATGGGGTGACACCGGGCCCGCTCCAAGAAAAGGTAAGTTGTAAAGAAAGCCGACGATCCCCGCAGGATGGATCGGATCCATCCTGCGGGGATTGTCGGCTTGCTTTACAACTTACCTATTTGTGGAGCGGGTCCAGTGTCACCCCGTGCGGTCGGTGTCACCCGGTGCAGACCGCACCCCCTCACCTGCCTCGGGACACCACTGGACCTGTCCCTAGTACTCCATAGGGTAGACTTACTTGTTCAATTAAGCTTTGGTAATACAATCTAGATGCTGATTGGTTTTTATGCAGAGTTGCACCAGATTTTGCACTTTAGTAAATATCCCCATGTCTCTCCCAACACACAATGAACACGGGCTAACAGGAACCATATTTTTTTAAGGGAGAGGGTGGCAGATAAAAAAGCCTCTATGATTGGCCCTTCTAAGCCAACCGACTAAAGTTCAGAAGCCAGGACTGCATGATTGGCAATTGATTGCTAAGGTGGAGAAAGGTCACAATAGTTGACTATTTTATCAGCCTGCAAATGACTTGGGCTTGGGTTGAAATCATGGTGGACCTAGGCCTGAAGCTTGTTCCTACGTCTGACTATGTCACCCATTACACAGTGCTATACGTTACATAATCCTCATAACTCAGTATGCTGGGAACGCAGCAGTCAGGTATTTCCAAAGAACAACACAACAGTCACAAGTATTTAATGTACTTCAAATATTACAACAACAGATCCCCCAACAGCCAGCATCAATAGACTCTCCAGAAATATTAGACCCCTCCCTCAATAGTGGATCCCAATAGACAACCACACTAAATAGACTTCACAGGCAACAATAGACCACCACACTAATCAGATCTCCTCCAGCAACAATAGATCCAAAAGCAGCCAGCAACAACAACAGATCCCCCCCTCAATAGTAGAGACCTTCCAGCAACAATAGACTTCCCAGACAATAGACCACCACACAAAATAGATCTCCTCCAGCAACTATAGAACCCCCAGAAACTAGCATCAATAGATCCTCCAACACACCCGATTACATAGCAAAATAATGTGTTCAAAATAATAGCAGTCAGACATCACTAACCGGATCAATCTCTGTTTTTGGTAGAAATGATATTTCTACATGGCAAATAATTTCCTAGCAGGTGTAGTAGAGTCATAGAAATCCAACAGACCCAACAGTCATGACATGCATGCTGCTGATTCTGTGTCATTGAATCACTCATTGAAAGGGGCGTGTTCAAAATAATAGCAGTGTGGAGTTCTATTAGTGAGGTCATTCATTCTTTGAAAAACAGGTGTCAATTATTGCCCTTATTTAAGGAAGGAAGGCAGCAAATGTTGTACATGCTGGTTACAGTGCATTTCTCTCTGAAATTCTGAGTAAAATGGGTCGTTCCAGACATTGTTCAGAAGAACAGATTAAAAAGTTGATTGGAGAGGAGAAAACATATAAAAAAGTGCAGAAAATTATTGGCTGCTCAGCTAAAATGATCGCAAATGCTTTAAAATGGCAACCAAAACCTGAAAGACGTGGAAGAAAGCGAAAAACTACCATTCCAATGGATAGAATAGCCAAAATGGCGCGGACTCAGCCAACAATCAGCTCCAGGAAGATGAAAGAAGGTGTGACGTTCCCTGTGAGGACTGTTACAATTAGAAGACGCCGATGTGAAGCCAAGCTATCTGCAAGAAGTCCCCGCAAAGTCCCACTGTTGGAAAAAAGACGTGTGCTGAAGAGGTTACAATCTGCCAAAGAGCACATTGAGCGGCCTAAAGAGAAATGGAGCAACATTTTGTGGACTGATGAAAGTAAGATTGTTCTTTTTGGGTCTAGTGGGCGGAGACAGTTTGTCAGACGACCCCCAAACACTGAATTCAAGCCACAGTACACTGTGAAGACCGTGAAGCATGGCGGTGCAAGCATCATGATATGGGGATGTTTCTCATACTACGGTGTTGGGCCTATTTATCGCATACCAGGGATCATGGATCAGTTTGAATCCATCAGAATACTTGAAGAGGTCATGCTGCCTTATGCTGAAGAGGAAATGCCCTTGAAATGGGTGTTCCAACAAGACAACGACCCCAAACACACCAGTAAACGTGCAACATCTTGGTTCCAGACCAACAAGATGGACGTTAGGGAGTGGCCAGCCCAATCCCCGAATCTTAATCCAATAGAAAACTTGTGGGGTGACATCAAAAATGCCGTTTCTGAGGCCAAACCAAGAAATAGAGAAGAACTGTGGAATGTGGTCCAATCATCCTGGGCTGGAATACCTGATCACAGGGGCCAGAAGTTGGGTGACTCCATGCAACACAGATGTACAGCAGTTCTCAGAAACAGTGCGACTACAACCAAATATTCATGAAGTCATTCAAAGGAAAGCAAAATCTTCAAACATTTCTCAGTTTATATAGTGAATGTTTGAGTTTGTAAAGAAGAATACAAACACTGCGATTTTTTTGAACCGTCTAATATTCACTTTTCTTCAATTTTTTTAGAGGAACAACACAAATTTGATGTATTTTTCTTCATGTTGTGATTTGGAATATAATGTGTCGTGTTCCCAATGCATTTGTGTGGATGGAAATAAAAGCTATTAGAAGGATTTTGAGCTTTATTTACTTTTTTCATCACACTGCTATTATTTTGAACACAACTGTACATTGAATGCTGGAGGTGCTGGAACTGCATTCCCCTGCGTTCCCACTGAAAAAAAGCCCTGCGTCTACATGATGGAATTTACTTAGATGCCCTTGAATGCCATTGGCAATTCATGGAAAGCTTACTCTATTCTCCTCTACTGCACGGTGGTTGCGAGTCACCAGAAGAACATCTATTTTCAGAACTAATACTTGCACACATAATCATGACAACATGGCAAGATTATGCTTTAATTGGTGTGCTGCAGGAAGAATAATATACTGGACATCTTCAAGCAGACATGGACAGTCTACAGCAGGGCCATGTGAAATTAGCAATCCTTTTGCTGGTGGCAACTCGACAGCAATGAGATCGGTAAAGCAACCACTTACCTGCTCCTATGACTTCACTTTCTCACTAGCCAAAAACTCCAGAATCCCATTTGTCAACAAAGGAACAATTATAGAGCAACACCTCGCTATTACAGCAGGTGAGGGAAAAAGGGGGAGTAGGTGAAGGTTTACTTAGCTTGCTCTGTGGTTCGGTCTAGAGAGTTGCCATCAGCAAAAGGTTTGTTAACCTCCCTGGCGGTATTCCCGAGTGTAGCTTGGGGTAAAGTTTCTGTACCAAAAGCGGTAACCCCGAGCTACACTCGGGCTTACCATGCGGCGTTACTCTGGGAGTCCCTGCAGCACTTACCTTGTCCTTCGCTCCCACAATGTGTCCCCTGCAGCGTCCCCGGCCATCTCCTCCGGCCAATGCCAGCATCCACCTTCCGTGTTCCGGTCCCTGTGACGTCGGGACGTACGGGCGCCGGAACCGGCGGCAAATTTGAAATTTTTTTAAAAATGTCATTTTTTTAAAAATGATTATTACATAGTAAAACATTCCTATATCAAAGCATTTCACATACATTTTGTCCCGAGTGCTTTGTCCGGCGCCCTGCCTTCATTTTGACTGTTCTTTCTGCCTGGAAACTAAGAAAAGTCCATGGCATCCAAAAAGCGTCCCTTTAGGTCAAAAGCGGTTTTAGAACAGCGATAGTAAATCAGAACCACTTGCAGAATTGAGTGATAATGATTTGTGGGGGAAATTCGTCATCAGACACTGAAAACGATTTTGCGACTTTGCTCAGCGATGTGCGAATTTGCCTCTGTATTTCAAATTTCAGTGTTTTTGGTTTGATTATATTATTGAATTAAATGTATTATTATTATATTATTATTTTTTATGATTATTTATTAAATTATAATTTATGATTATAATTTTGATTCGATTATATTATTGAATTAAATTTATTATTATTATATTATTATTTTTTATGATTATTTATTAAATTATAATTTATGATTTCGGGTTTCAAATTTTATCCTACCTGGGATGTTTACTAGACTCTTGTTCGGACAGATTTCAGTGAGTTATTCCTAAAAATTACAGCCTACAATAAAAAAATACATATTTCCATGCAAAATAATGGTACCGCTTTCAGCACCAAAAATCGGAAATAATCATACCGCCAGGGAGGTTAAAATAATACGGACCGTAAAAATAAGGTTGGTGAAAGCTAAAAGTACATTTTTTATATTCTCCTAGATTGTAAGCTCCAAAGAGCAGGGCCCTCAATCCCCTCATGTTTTGCATTGTATTGGTATTGTTCTGTCACATGTTCTGTCCCCCTTTGTAATGTACAGCGCTGAGCGAACTATTGGCGCTTTATAAATACTGTATAATAATAATAATATTGATAAAAAAATAGTTGTATAACTGCCCTATATTAAAGTTTACAAAGTAAATCAATGAATTTATACATATTAAATGGCATAAAGATCATTTACTATTATGGCTGCATCTAATAATGCAAAAAAGCAACATGCAAGGTGTAGCAACTCTTAGCAATTGTATTCTATTGTTCCGACTTCACTAAACCTATGAGTAATGTGACTGCAGTGTTCTCATATTCTCGTATTCTTTAAACTTTCCAATGACTTGTTAGATTATACATTTGACTGTTTTACTCCAATGAAACATAATCACCCTTACCTTCCAGACCAGGAGAGTTTGCTTTATCTTGAAATCCTGACGGGTGACATAAGGTAGAATTCGTAATAATATTGATGTAAGCCATTGAAAAAGTCAGTTCATTTCTGTGACTGTCGCAGTTTTGTGTGTGCTCTGTCCATAAGGCTGTGTTAGTGACTTGCAAGAACGACTGAAAAGAAAAAAAAAAAAAAAAAATTTGCTTAATCTTAGACTGCATTTTCATATTCCCGCCTACTGGAGGAAACGCAAACCTGTTTTTCTAGGTAAACATTAGGTATTACAATGACAAAGCAGACAAAAGCAAAAGAGCCAGCAGCAGAGGTGCTGGAATTAATTCAACATTAGTTTAGAGAGACTGACAAACTGATTGGAAGCAGAAAGGAAGATAAAATACAGGCGAGCGTCTGTGAACTTTGCATATGTTCCAAATGTGTCCACTTGTCAGTATTAGTAAAAGGAAACAGAAGCAGTGGATGTTTAAGTGCTATTAAAGGCTTCACTTAATGCTCAGAACTCTACGATTATATTGCCATTGCAAAAGCTAATGCACAACGCACATTACAAATCAAGCTTCGCATTGCCTAGTATGGTGCACATGGTATTAGGTGATAAAAAGGTAGGTCCAGCAACAACTTTTCAGAAATTCTTTCCAAACTTTTAGAATGCAGAGGCACTCTTTGTCTCATTTATTCTGAGAACAGATGAAGCGAGTTATGTTAGCTTGTTATGTTCGCTTTTATTATAATAATTCGAAGCTTGAGTTGCACAGGGCCTGGCACTTTTTTAAATGGGCAACAAGCAAATGTCACATATATTTAGAAATAAATGAAGTTTTTGTAATAACAGAGGGAAAGCATACATAGAGATTTAAAGTGGGCATGAACCTGTTAGGGAAGAGCTGTTAATTGACTGGTGCAAAGGCTGGTACTCTCACATGAACTGGTTTGTGCCTCTCCACGAAGGGTCACAGCTTGACATACATCTGCCCCAGGGGCGGACTGACCATTTGGAAACTCGGGCACTGCCCAAGAGCCCGGGGTCAGTAGGGGGCCCCATTAGATGCCCCTGGTACCTTTTTAATAGGCTTTTTTGAGTTTGGGCAAGGACACAGGGGCCCCATGATCCCTTATTGCCTGGGGGCCCCATGAGTTGTCAGTCCGCCCCTGATCTGCCCTCATGGTTTGGGAGTGCTTGTTACAGGGTCACTGGTGCTGAACTGGCTATTTAGAGCTCAGCCTTACCCGGGGTCAGTAATGAGTGGCCTAGCTGTACCCCTGTACCCTGATGTCACAGAATATTCCAGTCACATGCATTCCTGGAAATAGCAAGAAAAAAGTGGGTGCTGTTGCAACTACCAGCTGGAAACCAGTGTCCTCCCAAGTCAAGTATATATCGCCAGCACACCATGGATCTTCAAAGTAACGCCCAAACATGTACTAAAGTGATCACACAGGTCACACGCAGTAGTTTAATTGGTACTTCTGTAACACAGTCATGTTCCTGGCAAAAAAGGCAAGGCTAAAGTCCTCATTGCAATCCAGTGATGTGAATGACAGCCTCAGCTGTCTCGAGTCTCTGCCTCTTCATTGGCTGAGACAGCAAGCGGGAGCCATTGGGCCCCGCTCCTGTCAATCACAGCCAGTCAGCCAGTGAGTGTGTGGGGGGGGGGAGCCGCGCCTACATGTGTGAATAGACACATGGAGCAGCGGGTGCCTCCACAGCAAACTCTTTGCTGTGGGGGCACCTGACAGACAGGAGGAGCCGGGAGAGCCTGTGGTCACAGTGATTGAGATGCAACAGGACTCCTTCATTGGGCATGTGATCATGTTATTTTGAAGATCCATGCTTTTCATGGCATGTGCTCATGTTATTTTGAAGATCCATGCTTTTCATGGCATGTGATCATGTTATTTTGAAGATCCATGCTTTTCATGGCATGTGCTCATGTTATTTTGAAGATCCATGCTTTTCATGGCATGTGACCATGTTATTTTGAAGATCCATGCTTTTCATGGCATGTGATCATGTTATTTTGAAGATCCATGCTTTTCATGGCATGTGATCATGTTATTTTGAAGATCCATGCTTTTCATGGCATGTGACCATGTTATTTTGAAGATCCATGATGTTTAAGCAATTACTGCTTTGACCTATACCCTGACCTGACCCACACACCATACTTTCTGTGACGTTTCTTACCCAGCTGCTGTTTCTCCATATCTTGCGTTCTGCATCTGCTTACGTTGATTGGATTTCTGACTACCTTTAGTTGAGATTGGTCATCTCTTCTGTCCTTGTTCTGTATACTGATTGGGAACTGTGCAGACCACCTATCATTGCCAGTGGTCTGTACTAATTTTTAGCTGTCTTATATCTGGTGTATCACTGCCCACGTTATCAGCCCTCGCATGCCCTATGATTATGCACTTGTCTCTGAGTTGGTATCTTCTGTATAAACAGGAAACCCTATGTGTACCCAATGTTTGAATACCATGGCTGCTGCATTTCAGGAAATTGAGTTGAATACCAGTTGAGTCATTACTACAATTTTCCACTCCAACACCCCCACACTACCTGTTACCTTTAGTAGGTTAGTTTGTGCTACAGAAGCAAAAGAGGCTACCTTCACTATCTTGGTCTGCCATCAGTAACAAAACTTCAGAAAAGGTCTGCCCTACGACCCCCCCCTGCTGCTGCACTAAATCCCTAAAATACTTACCTGAAGCAGGATGCTTCCAGTTGGCTCATTGCTTCTCTGGTTTTCAAGATTTAGCTGAGGTCCTTTCACCTTGCTCTGATGAAGAAGACATGGCCTTCAAAACGCGTCAGCTTTACTGAGTGTCTACCCCCATGATGGGATTCGCGCTGGCTCTCTATCTCTGAAGTCCCTCAGAGGACTTACATGCCTGTTTTTATTTGCTGTTTGTGAGTACCATTCCTTTATCAATACATTTTTGGTTACTGAGGTAATGCGCAAGGTTGGTGCGCTTCTCGTTTTTTGTTTCACTTTGCAGTATTGGTCGGGCTTCCCCAGCCTTGTTTGGAGCTGCACAACCTTTTATACACTGGTGGTCGTCCTTCTGGTTTGGTTCCATCCACTTGCCACCAGCCTGGGTCCTAGAGCACAGGAGAAATCGCATCTGGCCCAATGTTTGAATGCCATGGCTGCTGCATTTCAGGAAATTGTACCAGTTGAGTCATTACTACAATTTTCCATAGGCACGTATTTCCACTCCAACACTCCCACACTACCTGTTACCTTTAGTAGGTTAGTTTGTGCTACAGAAGCAAAAGAGGCTACCTTCACTATCTTGGTCTGCCATCAGTAATAAAACTTCAGAAAAGGTCTGATCTACGACCCCCCCCCCCCCTGCTGCTGCACTAAATCCCTAAAATACTAACCTGAAGCAGGATGCTTCCAGTCGGCTCATTGTTTCTCTGGTTTTCAAGATTTAGCTGAGATCCTCTCAGCTTTTAGCCTAAAATTTGCTCCCTGCTTAGTGCGTTAAACAAACACCACCCAAGTTAAGTGCAACTTAAAGGAATAGTATCTGTTCTTCCTTTTTCTTCCCTTGTATTCATACTTTAACTGCTACTTTCATCTCTTCCTACTAAAAAAAGTCTGGATCGTTGTAGTGCACCAACTGGGCCCCAACGAGCATGCAGACTATTCCTCACTACATTTAAACGGACGGACTTTGACTACCCTAATCAAAGGAGCTCCTTTCTATTTCAGATTTAAACCTTGCCATCAGATCCTGAGGGCCAAAGTTAACTAGTTCCACTTTTGATAGTGTCCTTGCTCACTTGGGACTAGAAGCACCTCAGGTTTGAGGTGTTGTGTTAACTTCAGAATAGCAGGCCTGCCAACCCTGATTGAGATTTTTCTGTATGTGTTGTTTTCTTTGCTTAGAGATACTAAGAGTGGTAATTGCCATTACATACACATACAGGGGCGGACTGACCATTTGGAAACTCAGGCACTGCCCGAGGGCCCGGGGTCAGTAGGGGGCCCCATGAGTTGCCCCTGGTACCTTTTTCATAGGCTTTTTTGAGTTTGGGCAAGGACACAGGGGCCCCATGATCCCCTATTGCCCGGGGGCCCCATGAGTTGTCAGTCCGCCCCTGTACACATATACCACTTGATGCTGTTTGAGCTTACATCCAAGTTTAATATAAACAACCTATTAGTTCACTCCAATCTGTGTATGAGTCTATTTTATTGGGATAATGTACTCTGGTCAGAAGAACACTGTGGTGTCAGCAGGGGTTGGGCTTTCAGAGAGGGTATCAGAGTCACAGCGACTCCTAAGGGGATAGTGCTGCACATAAATATATGAATGCTTGAATAAAGGGATCCGTAACTGTAGGTGGAATCTTTAGTTTACACAAATGGTCCTGGATGCACAGTTGGGCCCAGTGAAATGATATACATTATTCTTCCCACACTTTCATTTACAGGGGAACATGAATCCATTCTGTCTTGCAGCTAGGAAATTCCAAACAGGTAGCAATTTATTATAATACAGCAGCTTTATTTGTAAATATCTCCCTTTGCTGCTCTAAAGTAGCACTGTGACAGAATAAAACCCATCCCTGACTACTTAAAGCGGAGCGCAACCCAAAATGGGAAGTTCCGCTTTAAGGTCTCATTCCCCATTCCCTGTTAAGAATTGGCACCTCTGGGGAGCGGGTATCTGAATTTGACCACTCAAAATTCTGCTGCGATCGCATAGGCGACTGAAAGCAGAAGTTGTCCCCCCCCCCCTTGTAGTCTTCTGGGACATGTGACAGGTCCCAGAATATTACGGGACCATTCACAAAGAGCAGCTCTTCTTGCGCATGCGCAATAGGCAGCTGGTTGTGAAGCCACAAACTATCACAGCTGGTTGACCGGCGCAAGTGACACAGGACGGCCGGTGAACCCGACTGCAGTGAGGACACAGCTGGATTGAGCGACAGGTGAGTTTTTTAAAAGTCAGCAGCTACGTTTTTTGCAGCTGTTGACTTTTATTTTTTAAAATTTTGAACGGTGCTCCTCTTTAAAGTGGAGGTAAAGTCTAATAAAAGTCTGCTTAAAAATGTTAAAATGTATCATGCTATACACCTGCACTAGGATGAGTGTTCATATGCACAAAAAAGCAGCTGTAATCAAATTGCCCTTATACTCACCAATGTTCAAAATAAATCTTTACAGTGCTGTGTGCTACAAATAAAGTGCCATAAATCTCTGTGCATCAATAAAAAACAAAACACATTCAAAGCAATATTTAAAAAGTAAAGAAAAGTCCACTGAACCATATGCCACCACATGGCTAACAAAGTGTTCATGAAAATCAATCACAGAAAAAAAGGTGCTTCCATGCAATCATCAAAAGTCGCCGGGTCAGTCGCCGGGTCACAGCCGGTTGTTACCGGCTATGTCCCGGCGATCGGCGGCAATCGCTGACAGAGAGCACAGCTGCAGTAGCTGTGCTTTCTGTCAGTTCCCTGTCAGCTCCAGGACACGCTGATCGGGACAGAAGAGTTTCTCTCTACCGATCAGCGGTGTCCCCATGCAGTACACACCCTGCCCCCTAGTAAAACACTCCCCCTCACACAGTTAACCCTTTCCCTGAATAATAAACTTAACCCCTTCCTCCCCAGTGCCATTAGTACAGTGTCAGTGTTTTTTTTTTTTTGCACTGATCACTGTATTGGTGTCACTGGGAATGTCAGTAACCCCAAGTCAGTTCCCCCCAATGTCAGAATGTCCGCCGCAGTCCCGCCATAAGTCACTGATCGCCGCCATAAGTCACTGATCGCCGCCATAAGTCACTGATCGCCGCCATTATTAGTATAAAAAAACCTAAAAATCCCAGTATCTTTCCCGCCATTTGTAAACGCTATAACTTTCACGTAAACCAATTAATTTACACGTATTGGGTTTTTTTTTTTTAGCAAAGACATGTCACAGAATACATTTTGGCAGAAATTTATGACTAAATTTGATTTTTAAATTTTTTTTGTACTGGACATATTTTATAGCAAAAAGTCCAAAATATAGTTTTTTTTCCTCAAAATTGTCAGCCTTTTTTTTATAGTGCAAAAAATAAAAACCGCACAGGCGATCAAATACCACCGAAAGAAAGCTCTATTTGTGGGAAAAAAAAAGGATGTAAATTTCAATTATGTACCATATTGCATGACCGCGCAATTGTCCATTAAACTAGCGCAGCGCTGTATAGCAGAAAAATGGCGTAAATTGCAGTATCTATACCATAGTTTGTAGACGCTATAACTCTCACACAAAGCAATCAATATACACTTATTGGGATTTTTTTTACCAAAAACATGGAGCAGAATACATTTTGGCCTAAATTTATAACCAACTTTGAGTTTACTATATATTTTTTATAGCTGAAAGTAAAAAATATCGTTTTTCTTCAAAATTTTTGGCCTTTTTTTGTTTATAGCGTGGAAAATAAAAAGCGCACAGGTGATCAAATACCACCGGAAGAAAGCTCTATTTGTGTGAAAAAAAGGACGTAAATTTTGTTTGGGTGCAGCATTGCATGACCGCGCAATTATCAGTTGAATTAGTGCAGCGCCGAGTAGCAAAAAGAGGCATGGTCAGGAAGGGGGGTAAATCCTCAGGAGGGCGAGGGGTTAATTGAACAAACTGAAGTTAGAAGCTGATTGGTTACTATGCACAGCTGCACCAGTTTCTATGCGCTCCGGTTTTAGTGATTCTCACCCTAAATGCCTATATGTGTCCATGTACATCTAGGCATTTACAGGCGTTTAGAGGAAGAAAAAGAAAAACACTTCCAGCACATTCAGAAGCAACAACATTTTGCCAGAAAAAATGCTTGACACGTGTAAACGCATGTAAACAAATCTAAATGTGTGTTAACACTAGGTGAGTTTAGCGCTTGAGGGTTAATTTCTCTCAGTGGCCAAAATAAACTATTATTTTTGCCTATTAATTAAATTAATGCCTAAGCAAGTCTAAACACCTGTAAAGGTGCCTAAATGTGTGTACAAAAACGTAGCTTTTTAGGTGCGTTTTTGACACTGCTTTTCTCTTGCCAGGGGAAAGGCGTTCAGGAGAGCTGGGCAAATGCGAGAGGTTTCAATGTGAGAACCTGTCTAACTGGATACCAACTAAACGGATTGTTTAAGCTGGCCAACTTGTTACTTAGATGTTGGTAAATATAAATGATATTGTACAATGAGGGCCAGTTCACACCATAGAAACACAGTCTGGATGTGTTCTGGATGCGTTTCTGTATCCACATTTTTTACGTGCTTATGCATTTTTCTGATATGTTTTTGATGCGTTACGGTTAATTTTTTTCCCCTTTTTTTCAACTTCAAAAAGGACAGGAGCATTCTAGTGCATTTAGGTGCATTTTTGATGCATTTTTCTGCATTCCAGTACAGTTCAGAAAAAATGCAGCTTGGTATTTTTTTTCTGGAACTGGAACGCACTGGAACTGACCGCACTAATTCATCCCAAAATTGTTCTATCGGGTTGAGGTCAGGACTCTGTGCAGGCCAGTCGAGTTCCTCCACCCCAAAGTTGCTCATCCATGTCTTTATGGACTTTGCTTTGTGCACTAGTGCCAGTCATTTTGGAGCAGGAAGGGGCCATCCCCAAACTGTTCCTACAAAGCTGGGAGCATGAAATTGTCCAAAATGTCTCGGTATGCTGACGCATTAAGAGCTCCTTTCACTAGAATTAAGGAACCGATCTCAGCCCCTGAAAAACAACCCCACACTACAATCCCCCTCCACCAAACTTGGAAATTGACTTATTGCACAGGTGGTAACCTATCACGGTACTATGCTTGAACTCACTGAGAGAAACCCAATCCTTCTCAAATGTTTGTA
>NW_028318084.1:1800000-1922500 GCF_062004578.1 Staurois parvus | reverse complement strand
TGAAACACCTGCTCTGGTAACTGAAATAAAGAATGACTTTAGAAAACGAAGTGAAGTCTTCCTAGTTTTCTGACAGCCATTACACCCCCCCTGGGCATTTAAGCATGCTACAGTAGCTGTTATGTGTAAGGTAAGGGCTGTTTTGATGAAAGCAAACTGCAGATGGAGTTCATTTTTTATGCAGACTTGCTTCTTTTTCTTGGTGAAATCAATGAAAATCCCCTTCAAGAAGAGCAGACATCTCTTTCTTTATTGTTATCAATTAGAACCCTAAAGTGACAGTAGTTTAAACAAAGAAGAATATGATATGTGCCTGTCAGCAGGAGTAATTAAGTTTACTGAATTGCCCACTGGGAATAAACCCGTTGTAGACTACATTCCCAAAGATTTGGTCATATCATAAAATACCTTCATAGAGCAATTGCATCCGCATACAACATTGACGGTTTGGAAAAAAAAAACCTTAAATGTAACATTTCTAGCTCTTTATAACTAAGTCTGATGCTGTTCACAAAACCATTTTCCAGTCAATAAAACAATTGGAAGGACTGGAGGATGTTAATGCAGACCAGGTTTTCTGGTTATTTTTACTTTGTCAGTTCTCCATTGCTTTTTACTGTAGGGTGCTTTTTACTATTCATGTGAAGTATTTTGAAGTAGACAGATTTAAATTGGGGGCTTTGAATACGTTTCTAAGAATAAGTGGGGGGGGGTGGATTTACTAAAACTGATGCACTCAAAATCTGGTGCAGCTGAGCATGATATCCAATCAGCTTCTAATGCAGGCCATAGACAGGGCAAAAAACATCAGTTTTTTTTAAAAAAAACAAAAAATCGGTTGTTGAATCGGCCGACATTACCACCATTGGTAAAAAAAAATCATCTGATTTTCGTCCCATCTACGGCCAGCAAATATAATGGCGGTGTCCCTGCAGAGAGCTCCACAATTATATTTGACATTTAAACGTATTGCGGTTGCAACATTGTATCTATTTGTATCCATTTCGGATACAGATGTTTCTATTCGGATACAAATAGATACAATGTTGCAACCACAATACTTTTAAATGTCAAATATAATAGCGGAGCTCTCTGCAGGGACACTCCGCTATTATTTTTGACATTTAAAAGTGTTGCGGTTGCAACATTGTATCTATTTGTATCCAAATAGAAACATCTGTATCCAAAATGGATACAAATAGATACAATGTTGCAACTTTGCTATACTTTTAAATGTCAAATATAATAACGGATGTTCTTTTTCTTTGTCTTCATCGTCTTCTTCTTTTCCTGCTTCTTGCAGGTCACGGCTCATGCACATTTTTTCAATCGGTAAAAAGATCAGCCGATTTGCCCATCATTGCCGTGAAAATTGGCTGATCTACAAAATTGGCTGTTTTTTTCCCAACATAAACGATTAAAAAAATGTATCAAAAGCACGAAAAACGGATGACAAATTCACCCACTAACGATCCGAAAATCAGCCAATTATTCTTTCGGACGAATTTTCGGCCGATTTTTGACGCATCTATGGCCTGTCTAACTTTTGCTTGTTCAGTCTAGCTTTGACTACAATGCCCCGTACGCAGGATAAGAAAATCGTCTGAAAAATGTTTAGGAGTGAGAATTGGCACTATTTATTTATAAATGGTTCTTGAATAATTTATGTGTATGTGAGCACTTATTCATCATTGTTATCACGATATTTATTATTATTTTAGAAGGGATTTTCTGAATTGTTTTTTATACACTGTATAAGCTGAGCGCTTCATCACAATATATTTTTTAATTTTTAGGAATAACTCACTGAAATCTGTCCGAACAAGAGTCTAGTAAACAACCTGGGTATGTTAAAGTTTGAAACACGAAATTATAAATTAAAATTTAATAAATAATCATAAAAAAAATAATATAATAATAATACATTTAATTCAATAATATAATCAAACCAAAAACACTGAAATTTAAAATAGAGAGCCAGTTCGGGAATACCGCCAGGGAGGTTAACGTAGGCCACAATTTTGACCAACGAACTCCTCTCGGTCGTCGGATGACCGATCGGTCGATTTTCTAATCGTGTATTCCCACCTTAAAACCTGGATTTTGCACTGTGCAGTTTTAGTAAATAACCCCCAGTGTTAACCAATAAATAAAGCATGGATAGAAATAATGCACCACCTTAAAAAATATCATTATTTTAATATAAATAAAACATATCAAAAAGCAAAATTTACAAATAAAGTGCGGCATTTAAAAACCATACTCCCTCATATGAGATTGTTGCAGTCAGCGCTTGTGATTAACATTGTTTGGTGTTTTTTCTTGTAACTTACCTTAACCACTTGCCCTCCTGAGGATTTACCCCCCTTAATGACCACGCCTCTTTTTGCTACTCGGCGCTGCACTAATTCAACTGATAATTGCGCGGTCATGCAATGCTGCACCTAAACAAAATTTACGTCCTTTTTTTCACACAAATAGAGCTTTCTTTTGGTGGTTTTTGATCACCTGTGCGCTTTTTATTTTTCACGCTATAAACAAAAAAAGACCAAAAATTTTGAAGAAAAACAATATTTTTTAATTTCAGCTATAAAAAATATATAGTAACCTCAAAGTTGGTTATAAATTTAGGCCAAAATGTATTCTGCTCCATGTTTTTGGTAAAAAAAATCCCAATAAGTGTATATTGATTGCTTTGTGTGGAAGTTATAGCGTCTACAAACTATGGTATAGATACTGCAATTTACGCCATTTTTTCTGCTATACAGCGCTGTACTAGTTTAACGGACAATTGCGCGGTCATGCAATACGGTACATAAATTAAATTTATGTCCTTTTTTTCACAGAAATAGAGCTTTTGTTTGGTGGTATTTGATCACCTGTGTGGTTTTTATTTTTTGCGCTATAAAAAAAAAAGGCTGACAATTTTGAGAAAAAAAACAATATTTAGGACTTTTTGCTATAAAACATGTCCAGTAAAAAAATTTAAAAATCAAATTTCGTCATAAATTTTGGCCAAAATGCATTCTGCGACATGTCTTTGCTAAAAAAAACCCAATACGTGTAAATTAATTGGTTTATGTGAAAGTTATAGCATTTACAAATGGCGGGAAAGATACTGGGATTTTTAATTTTTTTTTATACAAATAATGGCGGCGATCAGCGACTTATGGCAGGACTGCGGGACTGCGGGACTGCGGGACTGCGGCGGACATTCTGACACTGGGGGGGAACTGACTTGGCGTCACTGACATCCCCAGTGACACCAATACAGTGATCAGTGCAAAAAAACAAACACTGACACTGTACTAATGGCACTGGGGAGGAAGGGGTTAACTTTTTATTTACTGAAACGGGTTAACTGTGTGAGGGGAGTGTTTTACTAGGGGGCGGGGGTGTGTACTGCACGGGACAGGCTGATCGGGAGAGATAAACTCTTCTCTCCGGCTCAGCATGTCAGGAGCTGACAGGGAACTGACAGAGAGCAGAGCTACTGCAGCCCTGCTCTCTGTCAGTGATCGCCGCTAATCAGCGGGACACAGCCGGTAACGACCGGCTGTGACCCGGCGACTGACATCCGCGGCCGTGATCAGCGGGACAGGTAGGGCGGGGACGTGCTCGCACGCGCCCCCTACCTGTTTTGCAAACCCACGTTTTTGCCCAGCCGTGCTGCCCTGCCAACGTATTTCTACAGTGGCTGGGCGGCATGTGGTTAAACAGTTAAAAGGCTTGTCCTCACAGTGGATCCACAGTTGTCCACAAAGCTGTCAGTTCCTGTCACAGAAAAGATTGACAATTATTTGTCAGCTAAGCATTCAATAGCAGCAACAAGCTCAAAACGCCCACTCTTCCTTGTCATGGCCTTTTGCTCATGTCGTCATTTTTATTCCGGCAATGGAAGAGAATTATATATAATTCTTAATATATATTATTATAATATATTTGATTTGATTATTATTGATGGTGCGGTAGTAACTAAATCAGAATATGTTGTGCAATAGTTTTGGTTTATAGATTAATCTGGATTAGCTGATGTACTTATTATTAAAGTTGTTCTATATTATAATTTTATTTCAGGTACTTATATAGCACCATCAATTTACGCAGCACTTTATATATATATTGTACATTCACATCAGTCCCTAACCCTCAAGGGGTGTACAATCTAAGGTCCCTAACTTACATTCATACATATACATACTAGGGACAATTTAGACAGGATCTAATTAACCTACCAGCATGACTTTGGAGTGTGGGAGGAAACAGGAGTACTAGGAGAAAACCCACGCAGGCACAGGGAGAACATGCAAACTCCAGGCAGGTGGTGCCATGGTTGGTATCCGAACCTACGACCCTAGTTCTGCTAGGCGGAAGTGCTAACCATATATCTGCCCA
The DNA here is from genome assembly GCF_062004578.1 of Staurois parvus. Lineage (NCBI taxonomy): Eukaryota > Metazoa > Chordata > Amphibia > Anura > Ranidae > Staurois > Staurois parvus. Next base: position 1,918,105 of record NW_028318084.1, on the reverse strand, counting down.
GGTTATTTATAATGAGTAATAAAGGGCCGTGTTCATTTGCATCCACATAATAGTGTTTGTATTTATTTATTTTGTGTTTGGCTAAGAGAGCTACACACATTTCCATAACTAAAAATCAAAAAAGTTAATAAAATATGATGCCAAAATTTTATTTCATGACATCCTAAATAGTAAAACGTCTTAGAGCAGAAAAAGAGTCTTTGAAAAATATTTCAACTTAGCCACCCTATCAAGAGAAATTCTCGACCATAAGGTAAGAAGAGGCTCAGATCGTCTAACACGGGGTTTCTCAACAAGGGTTCCATGGAACTTAAAGCGGCGCTCCACCCAAAAGGGGAAGTTCAACTTTAAGCCTTTGTCCCCCGCTCCCTATTAAGGATTGGTACCTTTGGGGAGCAGGGGGGAGTGGGTACCCGAATTTGAAAAGTATCCACTCCTACTTCCACTTCGATCACCTGGGCGATCAGAAGTGGAAGTTGTCCTCCCTCCCTCCTCGTAGTCTTCTGGGACATGTGACAGGTCCCAGAAGACTATGGGGCCATTCACAAAGCGCAGCGCTTCTCACGCATGCGCAGTGGGCACCCGGCTGTGAAGCCGCAAGCTGTCCACACTGAAGATGCCGGCACCAGGGAGAGAAGACGGCCGGTGAAACCAGCGTTGGTGAGGACATCGCTGGACCGAGGGACAGGTAAGTGTGTGTATTTTAATAGTCAGCAGCTACAATTTTTGTAGCTGCTGACTTTTATTTTTTTATTCAACTGGAACTCCGCTTTAAGACTGTAACTATGTGCGATGGGACCGCCTTGCAAAACCGTTACAAGTTGGTTCACACCAAGAGTCACACAGAAACGCAAATGTTCCTGTTTGGTTCACATGCAGTTCTGTGCAGAGACGGACTGACCATTTGGAAACTCGGGCACTGCCCGAGGGCCCGGGGTCAATAGGGGGCCCCATGAAATGCCCCTGGTAGCTTTTTCATAGGCTTTTTTGAGTTTGGGCAAGGACACAGGGGCTCCATGATCCCCTATTGCCCGGGGGCCCCATGAGTTGTCAGTCCGCCACTGGTTCTGTGTGTGTTATTTTGAATGAACTGAATTCACACCCCACCAAAACTGGTGCATGCACTACTTTTGGAAACTCACTGCAAACCCATCGCACTTTACTTCTGTCTTGTGAAAACCAGAACGGGCAAAAGCACTGCATTGTGACCTGTATTTGGGATGTCATTAGCTTGATATTGACCTGCAGTACACTTTGAATGCGGTGCCGAAAACATGCACAAAACATGGGTTTCCCACTCCGCCTTCTCGTGTGAATCGGCTCTAAGAGCTCTCTCTGCTTCTCTATTCTCCATCTTCAAGGTCATTTTTCAGTGATAAAGATCACTAATTGCATTGGAAACAATAGTATATAGGTTTCAGAATTATATACACATTAATTATAGTTGGACCCCATAACTATTAATGTCTCCTATGACCACAGTGACACCGTTGGGGACATCCTCATTGAGCAAAAAGGATTATTAGGAGGCGGAAAGGAGCAGGGCCAAGCTACATTTCTACAGGAATGTTATTTATAACTTTGGATGCCCTTTTCTACCTATTGGGGTGATTTACTAAAGGCAAATAGACTGTGCACTTACCAGATGCATTCTGCAAGGGAATTTGCTCCAGAGCTTAATAAATGAGGAGAAGCTCTGCTGGCTTCCACCATCCAATCATGTAGAAGCAAAAATGCACAAATGTTGTTTTTTTTAACCACTTACCGTCTAGATGATTTATCCCCCTTTCTGACCACGCCATTTTTTGCAATGGTGCTGTGTTTCTTTAACCACTTGCCTACCGGGCACTTATACCCCCTTCCTTACCAGGCCAATTTTCAGCTTTCAGCGCTGCCGCACTTTGATTGACAATTGCGCGATCATGCAACATTGTACCCATATGAAATTTTGATCATTTTTTTCTCACAAATAGAGCTTTCTTTTGGTGGTATTTAATCGCCACTGGGCACTTTACTTTTTGCGCTATAAATTAAAAAAAGTGCAAAAAATTTGAAAAAAAAAAAGTTTATTTGTTTCTTTTATAAAATTTTTCAAACAGGTATTTTTTCTCCTTCACTGATTTACGTTGATGAGGCGGCACTGATGGGCACTGATAGGCGGCACTGATGGGCACTGATAGGCAGCACTAAAGGGCACTGATAGGCAGTACTAATGAGGTGGCACGGATAGGCGGCACTGATAGACAGCACTAATTAGGGGTCACGGATAGGCGGCACTGATATGCAGCACTGATAGGCGGCACTGATAGGTGACACTGATGATGGGTACTGATAGACGGCACTGACTGGCATCACTTCTGGGCACTGACTGGCGGCACTGACTGGCACAACCCCTGGGCACTGACTGGTGGCACTGACTGGCAGCACTGCTGGGCTGCACTGGTGGGTGGCACTGGTGGGCAGCACTGGTGGGTGGGCACAGGTGGGTGGCACTGGTGGGCACAGGTGGGTGGCACTGGTGGGCGGCACTGGTGGGCACAGGTGGGTGGCACTGGTGGGCACAGGTGGGTGGGCACAGGTGGGTGGCACTGCTGGGCACATGTAGGTGGCACTTCTGGGCACAGGTAGGTGGCACAGGTGGGTGAACTGCTGGGCACAGGTGGGGGCACTGCTGGGCACAGGTGGGGGCACTGCTGGGAATGGGTGGGCAGGGCTAGTGGGCGCACTGCTGGGCGGAACTTGCGGGTGTCACTGCTGGGCACCGATCATCAGGGCACTGATCATCAGTGCCCTGATGATCGGTGCCGATCCCCGCTCTGACAACTGCCGCTTCTCGGCAGTACTTTCCTCACGATCTGACAGCGTGAGGAAAGTGCAGCCGAGAACCGGCACTTGCATTTCCCTGTGATCAGCATGTCTTTGGACACCGCTGATCACGTGGTAAAAGGCCTTTCACCACATCACGTGATCAGCTGTGTCCGTAGGACACAGCGATCTTGGAGATCGCCGGGTGCGCGCCCCCTGGGGCGTGCAGGAGAGCGCGTTCTGGGAGGACGTCATATGACGTCCACTCAGAACTGGCCGGCCGCGGTGAAGCCGTCATTCGGCTATGCACGGTCGGCAAGAGGTTAACTGACAATTGCACAGACATGTAACGTTGCAACACAGTTGCGGGGCGTTTGCGGAGCGGTAACACCATTTAAACTTCATTATAGGCGTTTGTGGGGTGTTTTTAACGCTCGGCAAACACCTAGCAAATGCCGCTAAACCGTGCATGCGGTGTTTGCGGAGCGTTAAAAAACGCTCCGCAAACGTCGGACCAACGCTTGCCAAACGCTATAGGGGCGTTTGGCAAGCGTTGGTAAAACAGTCAAGTGTGAACGAGCCCTAAGTAAGATAAATTTTAATTTTAAATGAAATTCTAATATTAACATATACTAGTGTTTAACTTGTAAAATTGCTAACAAAACAATGATTATGGTGATGTAGAATGATGGGAAAAAATGCATCCTGTACATTATCAGCCATCAGATCATTTTTAAATGCAGAAAATCTGTGTAATAAAATGCACGTAGTCACAGAGACTCCCTGAAGATGGAGCTAGCTACTGCTCCTGTGCAGAATGTGTCTGTATGTATGTGTAATAACATGTATACCATACTGCTTAACCTCCCTGGCGGTCTGATTATGTCCATATTTCTGTGCTCAAAGTGGTACATCTTTTGGCATGGAAATATGTATTTTTTTTATTGTAGGCCTGTAATTTTTAGGAATAACTCCCTGAAATCTGTCCGAACAAGAGTCTAGTAAACATAAAATTTGAAACACAAAATCATAAATTATAATTTAATAAATAATCATAAAAAATAATAATATAATAATATTACATTTAATTCAATAATATAATCAAACCAAAAACACTGAAATTTGAAATATAGCGCCAAGTTCGCACATCGCTGAGCAAAGTCGCAGAATCGTTTTCAGTGTCTGATGAGGAATTTCCCCCACAAATCATTATCACTCAATTCTGCAAGTGGTTCTGATTTACTATCGCTGTTCTCTAGCCGGTCTAAAACCGCTTTTGACCTAAAGGGACGGTTTTTGGACGCCATGGACGTTTCTCAGTTTCCAGGCAGAAAGAACAGTAAAAATGCAGGCAGGGCGCCGGACAAAGCACTCGGGACAAAATGTATGTGAAATGGTTTGAAACAGCAATGTTATACTATGTGATTTTAGTGAATGTCACAATATGTTATTTTCAAATTTCCCGCCGCTCCGTCCCCGTACGTCCCGGCGCTCGCAGGGGACGGAACCCAGATGACAGATGCCGGCATCCGCCGGAGTACATAACAGGGGACACTGCAGGAGGCACATCACGGGAGCGCAGGACAAGGTAAGTGACCGAGGGATCCCCGAGCAACGCCGCATGGTAAGCCCGAGTGTAGCTCAGGGTTACCGCTTGTGGTGCTGAAACTTTACCCCGAGCTACACTCGGGAATACCGCCAGGGAGGTTAATCAAACCTCATTGTAGGTACAGTATGTGTGAAAAGATAATACAAAAGGAATTTTGATGTCCATTAAGTAGTTTTACACTGGAAGTGGGCAAAAAAAACCTCTCCTGCTTTCTTCCCATTTGGAAAGTTTAACTATAAAAGCATGCCATGACTACATTTGTAAGAGAAAAACATTTTTCATAAAATTATCCTAAATTTTATATATATATCCATTCTGTCGTATCCGACCCGGTTATAAGAGGTTATACTTACCTGCCCCGTGCAATGGAATTGCACAGAGTGGTTCCTCACCTCCTCTTCTGGAGTCCCCCGCCAGTGCTCTCCTTTTCTTCTTAGACGTGCCCCCTCAGCAAGCACTGCGCTCTTGGGCTGGGTTGTGTGCATCCCCACTCCCTCCTCACAGGATTGAACTGACAGCAACGGGAGCCTATGGCACCAGCTGCTGTCTGTATCATCTCTGTGTCATCTGAGAGGAGAGGAAGAGAGGAGAGTCAGGTAAGTGTTTAGGAACAAGGGGGGGCAGGTAGTGAGGCATTTTTTTACCTATAACTGTACCCCCAGATGGGACCCACTAAATATAGAATGACTTGAGTTCTCCCCAATGTGTACAGAGGCTGCCAACACACCAAAGCACACTGACACAAAAAAGCAGTCTAGGGGAAAGTCTTTTTCATGATTTATTGCTAGAACCTGAATGATGGAAGAGGGTGCAAGTTGTGGGATACTCTGAATTGTGAAATTCAGTAGGAGGACTCTCTTCATGCTACACTCCCTAGAGATAGATTTTCTGCTTCAGGATACAGTTCTCCATGAGAAACTAAGGGAAGGCTAGAGATATCAACCCCATAAAAGAAGAACTACTTGACTTAGATATCCCAATAGTACACAGTCACCAGGATCTTGTAGAACAGACAGTACTCACAAGGCCAGGTAGTAGCTGTGCCCACTCAGCTTCCACCAGGTGACTTCTAGTAGGGCTCTGCAGACTGGATCTGTCAGCTTCCACCGGGTGATTTCTAGTAGGGCTCTGAAGACTGGATCTGTCAGCTTCCACCGGGTGACTTCTAGTAGGGCTCTGCAGACTGGATCTGTCAGCTTCCCCCGGGTGACTTCTAGTAGGGCTCTGCAGACTGGATCTGTCAGCTTCCCCCGGGTGACTTCTAGTAGGGCTCTGCAGACTGGATCTGTCAGCTTCCACCGGGTGACTTCTAGTAGGGCTCTGAAGACTGGATCTGTCAGCTTCCACCGGGTGACTTCTAGTAGGGCTCTGCAGACTGGATCTGTCAGCTTCCACCAGGTGACTTTTAGTAGGGCTCTGCAGACTGGATCTGTCAGCATCCACAAGGTGACTTCTAGTAGGGCTCTGCAGACTGGATCTGTCAGCATCCACCAGGTGACTTCTAGTATGGCTCTGCAGACTGGATCTGTCAGCATCCACAAGGTGACTTCTAGTAGGGCTCTGCAGACTGGATCTGTCAGCATCCACCAGGTGACTTCTAGTAGGGCTCTGCAGACTGGATCTGTCAGCTTCCACCGGGTGACTTCTAGTAGGGCTCTGCAGACTGGATCTGTCAGCATCCACCAGGTGACTTCTAGTAGGGCTCTGCAGACTGGATCTGTCAGCTTCCACCAGGTGACTTTTAGAAGGGCTCTGCAGACTGGATCTGTTAGCTTCCACTAGGTGACTTCTAGTAGGGCTCTGCAGACTGGATCTGTCAGGTGAAGCCTCAAGGTGTTGAAGATACGTTTAGGAGCAGGCCCCTGGGTTCTACCACGGCTGAAGACCTCGATGAACAGCAATTGGACCAGCAAGAATTTTCAGGTGGAATCCCTTCTACAGGAAGACCCTGCTTCTACACTATTTATCAGCCTCTACAACCACCTACTGGGCCACCCCTTCCAGGGATTTGCCTAAATATTAAGCTACATATTTGACTATCCTCTTCCTATGTTCCAGATGCTTCCAGAAGTCAGTGGGGAATAATCAAATCAACAGCCCGTGAAATATAGAGCAGCCCAAGAAAATGAAATATGCCTACCACCTAGCAGCCTATCTAGGAGGGTGTTACATATCTTAAGTGTTACTAAACCCAGGACTCTGCATTCACTATATATGGTCTCCCACAGTACACAAAACATGGAAGTGCAATTATTTTAGTAAATATAAACTGATAAATACCTTACCTTTTTTCATCAGAAGTTGGAGCAGTCTTGTGACTTCTATCAGTGTCCATCTGAGCACTGGTTAAATCTTGTAGGAGGAGCTTTCATTCTGCTGTAGGAGGATGCAGGACCCCTGACCTCTGTCTGGACAGTGCTGATTGGCACTGCGCTGATCACATGCACCCTCCCAAGTAAATTAAAAAAAAACCTCTCTAGCAATACACACCAAACTGATCATGTGCATGTATACATTTCAGTCTGAAGATAAGAGGTGGACGCTTGAAAAAGGGGAGGAACAGAGCAGAAAGGATCAAACGGCCTTTTTACACAATGCAGAGGATTAACCCCTTAGGTTCCACAGTGAGTATAACAAGCATGTTTTACTGCATCTAAAGACTGACTTTACTGTTGTAGGTTTAGTAACACTTTAATGCATAGAATAAATTAAGGTACAAAAAAGAAAAACTTAGACTTTAAAACAACTTTAATATAAACTGCTATTAGGCTTTTCAACACATGGTATATGATAGTCATACAAGACCAATATAACAGAACATTAAAAGACCATTTTTATTTAAATTGAACACTAAGGAGACCTTCATTTGAGCATAAGGGTTCCTAGCATGTCCTATAAAACAAAAGAGCAAACGTAGGGCATCTCTTTTATTTAATTACAAGACAAACCCTCAAGAGACTAATTGCTTTAGAAGGCACAGTGCGATAAATGCAATAAATCTCATAATGCATTCATACATGGAAACAAATTTCAATGTACAAAGAGTAAAATCTAGCTGGGCAGCAGGGCAAACAAAACAATTAATTACAAAATGAATAAACCCTCTTAGGAGACCAAAATCTTAGGCATGGGGGATTTTATTCTCATGATATTGATGGATGCAGCCACTTTTTAGCAGTCAATGATATTGCAGCACATAGATTTCCTTAACATTTAGGACCCATTTAGCTCTATGCGTGTGCATTGAGGTACATTTTTTGTAGTGTTAGGTAGGTGCAGGGGCAGATTGACAACACATGGGGCCCCCAGGCAATAGGGGATCGTGGGGCCCCTGTGTCCTTGCCCAAGATCAAACACGCCTATGAAAAAGGTACCAGGGGGCTTCTCATGGGGCCCTCTACTGACCCCCCGGGCAATAGGAGATCATGGGGCCCCTGAGTCCTTGCCCAAACTCAAAAAAGCCTATGAAAAAGGTACCAGGGGGCATCTCATGGGGCCCCCTACTGACCCCCCAGGCAATAGGAGATCATGGGGCCCCTGAGTCCTTGCCCAAACTCAAAAAAGCCTATGAAAAAGGTACCAGGGGCATCTCAAGGGGCCCCCTACTGACCCCCCCCGGTTAATAAAGAATCATGGGGCCCCTGTGTCTTTTCCCAAACTCAAAAAAGCCTATGAAAAAGGTACCAGGGGCATCTCATGGCGCCCCCTACTGACCCCCCGGTTAATAAAGGATCATGGGGCCCCTGTGTCCTTTCCCAAACTCAAAAAAGCCTATGAAAAAGGTACCAGGGGCATCTCATGGGGCCCCCTACTGACCCCCCGGTTAATAAAGGATCATGGGGCCCCTGTGTCCTTTCCCAAACTCAAAAAAGCCTATGAAAAAGGTACCAGGGGCATCTCATGGGGCCCCCTACTGACCCCCCGGTTAATAAAGGATCATGGGGCCCCTGTGTCCTTTCCCAAACTCAGGTAAATCATGTTAAAGAGCATGGGGTCTGAGCAGGGGCGGACTGACAACTCATGGGGCCCCCGGGCAATAGGGGATCATGGGGCCCCTGTGTCCTTGCCCAAATTCAAAGCACACCCGAAAAAGCCTATGAAAAAGGTACCAGGGGCATCTCATGGGGCCCCCTACTGACCCCGGGCCCTCGGGCAGTGCCCGAGTTTCCAAATGGTCAGTAGGGGTAGGGTGCGTTGTCATGTGTCAATGTGTATTTCCTTTGTGCTTTTCCATGCATTTTGAAGTGTGTTTTCAGTGTGTTTTAAAATTTAAAATTTGGAGTGGGTAGGAAAAAAGCGAAAACAACCACTAACCAAGTCTTGTTAACACCTGCTGCTAACACACCAACACTCCTGGTATATGGATATTAATGCATTGCAGTTAACTTTTATGGCCTCACAATGCACAAAAATTCTGAAAAACTGATATATTGAATTTTTCAAAATACGCTGTACTGCACACTCGGGTGGAACACTCACTATATTTGTTATGGGGCCCCACAACACATGCAATTCAGCACAACAGAACACGTTCGTTATAACACAACCAGGCCCTTAAAGCAGCCATGCAAATATCCAGAAAATCATTAGATGGAAACAGTCTTTTAAATGAATTTTAGTTGAAATTGAAAGAGTTATTAACAACGTTAAAATCAGAGATGTGCACAACAGAAACTTTAGTTTTGTTTAGTTCGGGATTTGTTTCATATACCTATTTTCAAATCAATTTGAAATGCATTCTTTAACCACTTGCCCTCCTGAGGATTTACCCCCCTTAATGACCACGCCTCTTTTTGCTACTCGGCGCTGCACTAATTCAACTGATAATTGCGCGGTCATGCAATGCTGCACCCAAACGAAATTTTCGTCCTTTTTTTCACACAAATCGAGCTTTCTTTCGGTGGTATTTGATCACCTGTGCGCTTTTTATTTTTCAAGCTATAAACAAAAAAAGACCAAAAATTTTGAAGAAAAACAATATTTTTTACTTTCAGCTATAAAAAATATATAGTAAACTCAAAGTTGGTCATAAATTTAGGCCAAAATGTATTCTGCTCCATGTTTTTGGAAAAAAAAAATCCCAATAAGTGTATATTGATTGCTTTGTGTGGAAGTTATAGCGTCTACAAACTATGGTATAGATACTGCAATTTACGCCATTTTTTTGCTATACAGCACTGCGCTAGTTTAACGGACAATTGCGCGGTCATGCAATATGGTACATAAATGAAATTTACATCCTTTTTTTTCCCACAAATTGAGCTTTCTTTAGGTGGTATTTGATCACCTGTGCGGTTTTTATTTTTTGCGCTATAAAAAAAAAGGCTGACAATTTTGAGGAAAAAAAACAATATTTTGGACTTTTTGCTATAAAACATGTCCAGTAAAAAAAAATGTAAAATCAAATTTAGTCATAAATTTCTGCCAAAATGCATTCTGCGACGTCTTTGCTAAAAAAAAACCCAGAACGTGTAAATTAATTGGTTTACGTGAAAGTTATAGCGTTTACAAATGGCGGGAAAGATACTGGGATTTTTTTATACTAATAATGGCGGCGATCAGCGACTTATGGCGGCGATCAGTGACTTATGGCGGCGATCAGTGACTTATGGCGGGACTGCGGCGGACATTCTGACATTGGGGGGTACTGACTTGGGGTCACTGACATCCCCAATGACACCAATATAGTGATCAGTGCAAAAACAAAACACTGACACTGTACTAATGGCACTGGGGAGGAAGGGGTTAAGTTTATTTTTCAGGGAAAAGGTTAACTGTGTGAGGGGGAGTGTTTTACTAGGGGGGGGGGGGTGTGTACTGCAGAGGGACAAGCTCATTGGGAGAGAGAAACTCTTCTGTCCCGATTAGCTTGTCCTGGAGCTGTCAGGGAACTGACAGAAAGCACAGCTACTGCAGCTGTGCTCTCTGTCAGCGATTGCCGCCAAATGCCGGGACATAGCCGGTAACGACCGGCTGTGACACAGCGACTGACATCCGCGGCTGTGATCCTGACATCCGCGCGACTGACATCCGCGCCTCGCACGCGCCCCCTACCTGTTTACAAAACACACTTTTTAAAACGTTGTTTTACCCAGCCGTGCCGCCCTGCCGCCATATTTATACAGTGGCTGTCGGCATGTAGTTAAATTTTGAAATTCGAATTTCGGAAGAAAGCTTTATTTGTTCTATTTTATTCTGCTTTATTCTACCCTATTCTTTTCTATTCTATTCTATACTTTTCTATTTTACTCCACTCTATTCTGTTATATTCTAGTCTATTCTATTCTATTCTATTCTACTGTATGCTGTTTTATTCTATTCTATTTTATTCTATTCTTTTTTATTCTGTTCTATAAAGTAACCTAATTAGGAATCATCATCATTCAGGGGCGGACTGACCATTTGGAAACTCTGGCACTGCCCGAGGGCCCAGGGTCAGTAGGGGGCCCCATGAGATGCCCATGGTACCTTTTTCATAGGCTTTTTTGAGTTTGGGCAAGGACACAGGGGCCCCATGATCCCATATTGCCCGGGGGCCCCATGAGTTGTCAGTCCGCCCCTGTCATCATTATTTCACTTTTATACCTTACTGTATTTATTGTAATATGTTACCATTTCAAATGTGAATTCATTTTTTAATGTGAATGTAAATTCTTTTTCAAATTCAAATTCATTTTCGAATTAGGATCATTTGCTTTGTTATCATTTATTTTGGATTCATAGAAATTCTTTACTATTGTGATTTGTAAATTCAGATACATCTTAATCTCCGAATGATGGAAATTTCATCTAAATTTGTAACAAAATGAATCTCACATGTCCAGTTATAGTGGTGTTAAAATTAAAAGAAAATAAGTATTACTGTATATTGCAACTTACCAATTCTTAGAAGTGATGGCTGTCTTAGTTTTCTTTTTTAGGATTACTTTCTTCTATTTCAGTCTGGTGATCCAGCAGAATGTATAAGTTTACATGGATAAGACAGACCAATTACCACTGGCAGGGGAGATTAAAATGATCAGCTTTTATTTATTCATGTAAAAACGTTACTCCAAAAGGAAAAAAAACCTAGTATCCTTTATGACTAAGTCCGATGACGAAACACGTCAAAGGGAAGTGACGTCAGACGCACACGAGAACCGGAAGTGGGGCGGCGGCCATTTTACTAGTGGCAAAAGCACACCAAACATTCTGGAGACTGCTGAGGATTACAGAAAGGTCTGACAATACTGGAATATGCGGTTTTAAGGCGTGTATATTGTGAGCACACTAAATAAAGTGATTACATGGTACAGTGGCGGTATTACACTATTATATTCCCCATATATTTTGTCAACTTGGTGGAGTATGGTGTAAGGAGGAGTATGGAGCTGGTATGCTGATGGATCCTGAGGACAGAATAATCAAGTAACAGATATATAACAAATAATCAAGTAACAGATATATAACAAATAATCAAGTAACAGTTATATAATAAATAATCAAGTAACAGATATATAACAAATAATCAAGTAACAGATATATAACAAATAATCAAGTAACAGATATATAACAAATAATCAACTAACAGATATATAACAAATAATCAAGTAACAGATATATAACAAATAATCAAGTAACAGATATATAACAAATAATCAAGTAACAGATATATAACAAATAATCAAGTAACAGTTATATAACAAATAATCAAGTAACAGATATATAACAAATAATCAAGTAACAGATATATAACAAATAATCAAGTAACAGATATATAACAAATAATCAAGTAACAGATATATAATAAATAATCAAGTAACAGATATATAACAAATAATCAAGTAACAGATATATAACAAATAATCAACTAACAGATATATAACAAATAATCAAGTAACAGATATATAAAAAATAATCAAGTAACAGTTACAGTATATAACAAATAATCAAGTAACAGATATATAACAAATAATCAAGTAACAGTTATATAACATATAATCAAGTAACAGTTATATAACAAATAATCAAGTAACAGATATATAACAAATAATCAAGTAACAGTTATATAACATATAATCAAGTAACAGTTATATAACAAATAATCAAGTAACAGATATATAACAAATAATCAAGTATCAGATATATAACAAATAATCAAGTAACAGATATATAACAAATAATCAAGTAACAGTTATATAACATATAATCAAGTAACAGTTATATAACATATAATCAAGTAACAGTTATATAACAAATAATCAAGTAACAGATATATAACAAATAATCAAGTAACAGATATATAACAAATAATCAAGTAACAGTTATATAACAAATAATCAAGTAACAGTTATATAACAAATAATCAAGTAACAGATATATAACAAATAATCAAGTAACAGATATATAACAAATAATCAAGTAACAGATATATAACAAATAATCAAGTAACAGATATATAATAAATAATCAAGTAACAGATATATAACAAATAATCAAGTAACAGATATATAACAAATAATCAACTAACAGATATATAACAAATAATCAAGTAACAGATATATAAAAAATAATCAAGTAACAGTTACAGTATATAACAAATAATCAAGTAACAGATATATAACAAATAATCAAGTAACAGTTATATAACATATAATCAAGTAACAGTTATATAACAAATAATCAAGTAACAGATATATAACAAATAATCAAGTAACAGTTATATAACATATAATCAAGTAACAGTTATATAACATATAATCAAGTAACAGTTATATAACAAATAATCAAGTAACAGATATATAACAAATAATCAAGTATCAGATATATAACAAATAATCAAGTAACAGATATATAACAAATAATCAAGTAACAGTTATATAACATATAATCAAGTAACAGTTATATAACATATAATCAAGTAACAGTTATATAACAAATAATCAAGTAACAGATATATAACAAATAATCAAGTAACAGATATATAACAAATAATCAAGTAACAGTTATATAACAAATAATCAAGTAACAGTTATATAACAAATAATCAAGTAACAGATATATAACAAATAATCAAGTAACAGATATATAACAAATAATCAAGTAACAGATATATAACAAATAATCAAGTAACAGATATATAAAGTCTCCTGATGCCAATACATTCTACTGTCTGTTTTTAATGTAAGTTTTGGAATATTCTCTGCCTGTAATACATGTAAACTGTACTTTATGTATTAGTCTTGCACACATGATAGAGGATCACAGGCAAATATGCAAAGCTTTGTGTAATCTCCCTGACAAGTACATCATTAAGACATATAGAAAACTGTTTAGCCAAAACATAACAGCTGCTAGGGGTGCCATCAACATTTGGAAAGGAACATATGCACAGACTGTACAAGCTAGGTAATATATGGTACATTCAGGACATGGAGTCCCTTAGCAGCCATCCAGTCAGCAGTGCGGACATTTCTAACACCAGTTATTCACCACAGGATGATTCTTTGAACTGTGATTCTCATGCTCCACACTTGTAACTTTATGCTTGCTATTACTACAAATGTGTTTTTCAATAATTACTCTTCCAGTGTTTCACAAGGTTGTCTTTAAAGCCCCGTACACAGGATGAGAATATCGGACAAACGATCGTCCAGTTTTTTTGCATGCTAGTCTCAATATCAAAAGTGAAGAGGTTACTAAAGTTACAAAAATTCTTCTACGACAGAGTAAAAATTAGAAAGTGATGTAATGTACAGTATTTGTATTGTATTTTCTGACAAAAACTGTACTGATTAACCTCTTCCCATCCGGCCCATGTCGATAAACGGCCAGACGGGAGCGCTGCCAATGCGGGGGGGGGTTTCTAAACGTCCCCCCGCATCCATTGCCTGTGCGTGCTCCCTGTGACACACAGATCGTTGTACGGGACCTCTGTGTGAAGTCCCGATTCATGTGATCACTGATTGGCCAATCAGTGATCACATGAATAGTAGTAAATAAGATGTCACTTCACATCATTGTTTACTACTTGTAATTTTTGTGAATGCTCACAGAGGTCACATGGTACAAAGCTATTCACAACAGCCTTGCTGTGACCAATTACAACTCTCACAGTATTTCTCAATGGCTGCAGGAATACAGCCAGAGAGAATGGGAAATGATTGCTTTTACAGCCTTTATGGATGTAAAAGCAATAAGTGTGAAAAAAAAAAATCTTTCTCATCGACAAATAGTACAGTGTCACTATGGTAGGGTGACAGTCAAGGGCGGACTGACCATTTGGAAACTCGGGCTCTGCCTGGGGTCAGTAGGGGGCCCCATGAGATGCCCCTGGTACCTTTTTCATAGGCTTTTTTTAGTTTGGGCAAGGACACAGGGGCCTCATGATCCCCTATTGCCCGGGGGCCCCATGAGTTGTCAGTCCGCCCCTGGTGACAGTATGTAAAACAAAACAAATTCATAAATAATAGCAAAAAAAAAAAAAAAAAGAAAACTGTGATAGCAGCCTCTTGTAATGTATTCCCAGCCTTTGACCAACTTTTGAAGCATATTCCAATCTCCAATAACTTCTATAGAATGCTCGGAGTCTATAAACATCTCTTGCAGCATGGCTGCAGTCTTTGACCATCTCTTATCGCATGCCCATAGGCTTTGACCACCTTTGGTTGCATGTCTGTGGTTTTTGACAGATTTCTATAACATTACATTCATTGAATGTTATGTGCTCCCACTTGGTGATGTCAGGGACCAAACCTAAGGACCTCTATGTCAAGAAAGTTGACCAACATTGATACAAGTAAAATTCACTGAGAGATAGCCACTAGGGCAGGGGTAGGCAACCTGCGGCTCTCTAGCTGCTGTTGAACTACATTTCCCATGAGGCATTGCAACATTACAAAACTGACAGTTACAGCTATGACTTGCAAAGGCATGATGGAACTTGTAGTCCTGCAACAGCTGGAGAGCCGCAGGTTGCCTACCCCTGCACTAGGGGAACCTTTTCCTCATTCATGAAATACGGCTGATTGAATCCACCAGAGATTGTTGACTATTCACTTACTGACAATCTAGTGACTTCTGCCCAAGTTCTTTATTTTAAAAGGCATATTTCAGTATGCAGAATGATGTAACCCAGTGAGGTTAAACTGATGAAATGTGATATGTGATACTCTGGTTAACTGCACATTACTTCCCCTTGACCTAGAGGTGCTTACAAATAATAAGTAAGGGATAACAGCAATGATGTGCAGCAACCAATTTAACCTCCCTGGCGGTATTCCCGAGTGTAGCTCGGGGTAAAGTTTCAGTACCAAAAGCGGTAACCCCGAGCTACACTCGGGCTTACCATGCGGCGCTGCATAGGGAGTCCCTGCAGCACTTACCTTGTCCTTCGCTCCCGCGATGTGTCCCCTGCAGCGTCCCCGGCCATCTCCTCCGGCCGATGCCGGCATCCGGCTTCTGTGTTCCGGTCCCTGTGACGTCGGGACATACGGGCGCTGCCGGCGACGGGAAATTTGAAAATTTTAAAAAATGTAATTTTTTTCCAAACAAATTTTTCATAGTAAAACATTGCTGTTTCAACCCATTTCACATACATTTTGTCCTGAGTGCTTTGTCCTGTCCCCTGCCTGCATTTTGTCTGTTCTTTCTGCCTGGAAACTGAGAAATGTCCATGGCGTCCAAAAAGCATCCTTTTAGGTCAAAAGCGGTTTTAGACCGGCTAGAGAACAGCGATAGTAAATCAGAACCACTTGCAGAATTGAGTGATAATGATTCGTGGGGGAAATTCCTCATCAGACACCGAAAACGATTTTGCGACTTTGCTCAGCGATCTGCGAACTTGGCGCTATATTTCACATTTCAGTGTTTTTGGTTTGATTATATTATTGAATTAAATGTATTATTATTATTTTTTATGATTATTTATTAAATTATAATTTATGATTTCGTGTTTCAAGTTTTATCCTACCCGGGATGTTTACTAGACTCTTGTTCGGACAGATTTCAGGGAGTTATTCCTAAATATTACAGCCCACAATAAAAAAACTACATATTTCCATGCAAAATAATGGTACCACTTTCAGCACCAAAAATCTTAAATAATCATACCGCCAAGGAGGTTAAAAAAGTTGGATTGAGATAGTTTATTGGTATGGGCTATTGTGTGTGTGTGTCACTTTCCTACCTGGTAATAACTAAAAGTGGAAAAGTTTAGCTCACCTTGCGTACCCAGAATGACTTGTCATTACATATTACAGGTGATTGAAACAAGGTGGTTATGAAAATAACCGGTCACACTGTTGCAGCTTAACTGCTTACAGCCAATCTCACATAAGTCCACCTTGCAAGTCCCTCACTGGCACCACTTTTGGTTGTGGCGATACGGTAATTCCAAAATGAAGATGTGCCTGAGCCAGCAAGTCCTCTTTTGCTGATGCCACCCCTGCAGACTCTTCTGAAAAGAGGATTGAGCCCTGGACAGCAGGCTGGATTTGATTTAAATCACTAGTCAGTAAGGCTGGATGTAAATCCTAGTTTTCTACATAAAGACTAATTCTTGCTGGTATAACTTTAATATACAAGTAGATGAAGATTTTTAGAATAACAACTTTTCATATTAGTTTTTTTATCCCCAGTTTAATAGGTTAATCATTCATATTTGGACAACTTTTCTGTTGTACTTAGGAAGGAGAAAAATAATCATTACCTTAATAATAACAATTTAAATAGATTTATTCAACTGAAACAATAACATTCCAGCATATGTGATTTGCTTAAACATCCATGTTTGGTAACTAATTTGGCTAAACAAATATATATATTTTAAGAGACTTAGACTGTCAGCCCCTTCCTCCTCACACTGTCAGCCCCTCCCTCCTCGCACTGTCAGCCCCTCCCTCCTCACACTGTCAGCCCCTCCCTCCTCACACTGTCAGCCCCTCCCTCCTCGCACTGTCAGCCCCTCCCTCCTCACACTGTCAGCCCCTCCCTCCTCGCACTGTCGGCCCCTCCCTCCTCGCACTTAGTTTCACTTTCTTCTTGTGCAGATCTATTCCACTCCAAACAATCAGAAAAATATTGTTTCTATTCTATTCACTGAACTTCTTGAAACTTAGCAGTGAAGGGGTTGATTCTGTATTCATAGGTTTGTAGAAGTTAGGATGAAGGTCTTTTTCTTAACTCTGTTCATGTTATAACATTTTTGCTGTGAAGAAGAGGCATGTGATCTCCGCTGAGTCACATTCAGTTTTGAGAACTGCAAAAGTAAACCAACATCTGTGATAATATCTTGTAGGCAGAGAAACTGCCCAATAATCTTACAGAAACCTCCTGGAAGAGCGACATTGTGAATGGATTCATGGGATTTATTTACCAAACAAATTAAACATATACAGCCTTATTCTACATAATTAAAAAACAAATCTTTATTTCATGATGGAATAACCTTTGGATGGTAATATATTTTCCTCAAAAAGCATTTTATTTAAAACAAATCCGATTTAAATAAAAAAAATCAGATTTAAATAAAAAAAATCCTTTTTTTTTGATTTTTTTAAAAAAAAATCATTGATTTTTATCCACCCTGCTGGACAGCCAGTAGGATGTGTCCACAATATGTAGGCAGTGAAATAACTAAAGGCAGAAGACAGGGATATAGATCAGTAATATGACTATTTGCAGGTGGGGGTTGCGTGGGGCATGTGGCAGGCTACAGCATAGCTTAAAAGCAGTGGTCTCCAAACTGTGGCCCTTTGCTTGCCTTTATCTGACTCTTAGAGCACTATTCCTCCCACTGACACAATTGATAGGGCACCATTCCTTCCACTAACACCACTGATGGGGCAATATTCCTCCCACTGACACCAATGATGGGGCACCATTCCTTCCACTAACACCAATGATGGGGCACTATTCCTCCCACTGACACCAATGATGGGGCACTATTCCTCCCACTGACACCAATGATGGGGCACCATTCCTTCCACTAACACCAACGATGGGGCACTATTCCTCCCACTGACACAATTGATAGGGCACCATTCCTTCCACTAACACCACTGATGGGGCAATATTCCTCCCACTGACACCAATGATGGGGCACCATTCCTTCCACTAACACCACTGATGGGGCAATATTCCTCCCACTGACACCAATGATGGGGCACCATTCCTTCCACTAACACCAATGATGGGGCAATATTCCTCCCACTGACACCAATGATGGGGCACCATTCCTTCCACTAACATCAATGATGGGGCAATATTCCTCCCACTGACACCAATGATGGGGCACCATTCCTTCCACTAACACCACTGATGGGGCAATATTCCTCCCACTGACACCAATGATGGGGCACCATTCCTTCCACTAACACCAACGATGGGGCACTATTCCTCCCACTGACACAATTGATAGGGCACCATTCCTTCCACTAACACCACTGATGGGGCAATATTCCTCCCACTGACACCAATGATGGGGCACCATTCCTTCCACTAACACCAATGATGGGGCACTATTCCTCCCACTGACACCAATGATGGGGCACTATTCCTCCCACTGACACCAATGATGGGGCACCATTCCTTCCACTAACACCAACGATGGGGCACTATTCCTCCCACTGACACAATTGATAGGGCACCATTCCTTCCACTAACACCACTGATGGGGCAATATTCCTCCCACTGACACCAATGATGGGGCACCATTCCTTCCACTAACACCACTGATGGGGCAATATTCCTCCCACTGACACCAATGATGGGGCACCATTCCTTCCACTAACACCAATGATGGGGCAATATTCCTCCCACTGACACCAATGATGGGGCACCATTCCTTCCACTAACATCAATGATGGGGCAATATTCCTCCCACTGACACCAATGATGGGGCACCATTCCTTCCACTAACACCACTGATGGGGCAATATTCCTCCCACTGACACCAATGATGGGGCATCATTCCTTCCACTAACATCAATGATGGGGCAATATTCCTCCCACTGACACCAATGATGGGGCACCATTCCTTCCACTAACACCAATGATGGGGCACTATTCCTCCCACTGACACCAATGATGGGGCACCATTCCTTCCACTAACACCAATGATGGGGCAATATTCCACCCACTGACACCAATGATTTGGCACTATTCCTCCCACTGACACCATATTAGGGCACCATCCCTCCCATTGACACAATCGATGGGGCTCTATTCTTCCCACTGATATAAACATAGGACATTATTCCTACCAATAAAACCAATGATGGGGCATTGTTTTTTGTACCACTGACCACAGTCCGGCCGCCCAAAAGCCTGAAGATCAGTAAACTGTCCCTTTGCTTAGAAAGTTTGGAGACCCCTGCTTTAAAGTATATATACCGCCAAAACATGTATTTCCATTTTGGATAAAGTACAGATGGGGGTGGGGGTCCTTTGTTCTGTAGACAATTTGAAAGATTTCCCCTCTTAAACATTTGTCACAGAAGCAATTGTCTCCATTAATTGATTTATCTCCTATTCCTGTTCTAGTGGTCACTCAAATGTTTTTATTAGGCCTCATATACACTAGATGTTTTTAACCTGGCTGTTATGTGCACCTGGTGTTTTTTATTCTTCCTTGAAAGGCCCTGCATGTGTCTATGCACACAAAGGCATTTAGAGGAATTTAGAGGCAGAAGAAAACCCCACTACCAGGAAAAGTGGTGTTTTGGCAGAAAAGACGCCTGTGAACGTGTGTAAATGTGCGTTAACACTTGCTAAGTTCAGCGCTTGAGCGTTAAATCATTTCAATGAACTAATGCTCAAGTGATTGACAAGCCTTCACGTGTCCAAACCCTTTACATGGGTTCACAAACATCAAGCGGTTTTCTGCCAAAATACTGTTGCCAGCAAAAAAGGTGTCTAGGTAAGATGGCAAAATGTTCAGTGTGCACAGGGCCTAAAGGCTAGACTCACACTGCTGTAGACTGATTTTGATCTGTTCAGTGCAATTAGATAGTGCAACTTCGATGCAACTTGGATGTGGTTTGCATATTCTATGGGGCCAAAATCAAGCTGGAATTGCACCAAAGTAGAGGCCAAAATCAAGCTGGAATCGCAACAAAGTACAGGCCAAAATCAAGCTGGAATTGCAACAAAGTACAGGCCAAAATCAAGCTGGAATTGCAACAAAGTACAGGCCAAAATCAAGCTAAAATTGCTCCAAAGTAGTACAGGAACCTTTTCCAATTGTACAGGTCTGAGTTGCATTGATGTGAACAGGAACTATTGAATACATGTCATGAGAATCTGTGCGACTCAAGTTGCATCTGAAATCGCACTAGTGTGAACAGAGCCTTACCCTCTCTCCATCACGCCTTACCCACCCTCTCCATCACGATCAACAACGCCACCATCAGTCCCACCCCGCAAGCCAAAGCCCTAGGTGTCACTCTAGACTTAAACCTGTCCTTCCAACCCCATGTCCAATCGTTGGCAAACTCATGCAGGCTCCACCTCCGCAACATCTCCAAAATACGTTCATTCCTAACCCCAGACACTACTAAACAACTCGTTCACTCCCTCATTATCTCACGTCTGGACTACTTCAACTCCCTCCTCACCGGCCTACCTCATCGCAGACTATCCCCACTTCAGTCTATCCTGAACTCAATGGCCAGACTCATCTACCTTACCAACTGCTCCACATCTGCCACCCCCCTCTGTCATTCCCTCCACTGACCTCCACTCAGTGTCCTCCACCCCCCTCTGTCATTCCCTCCACTGGCTCCCGATTGCCCAACGCATTAAATTCAAACTACTAACACAGACATACAAAGCCATTCATAACGCTGCCCCAAACTACCTCACCGACCTGATACCCAAATACCACCCAACCCATACTCTTCGCTCCTCACAAGACCTCCTACTTTCTAGCTCCCTTGTCCCCACCTCCCACGCCCGACTGCAGGACTTCTCCAGGACTTCCCCCATCCTCTGGAACTCACTACCCCAATCCATCAGATTATCACCTACTCTCCTCACCTTTAGGCGCACCCTGAAAACCCATCTCTTCAGGGAAGCCTACCCCACCCTCACCTAACAGCCGATCTCCTCCACTCCTCCTACCACTCCATCCCCCACAGCCACTTCCTCCTGTACCACTATCCCCTCCCTCCTAGATTGTAAGCTCGAAAGAGCAGGGCCCTCGAACCCCTCGTGTTTTGTTTTGTTACTGTATTGTCTCATGTTCTTGTTGGAGATCCAACAGCATGTACTATATAGTATTGTTTGTTAATATCACTTGACCAGTAGATGGCACTGTACACTAAGGTTACCAGTTGTGCATATGTGTAAAACTTGTTGGTTCTCTCTACCTTCCTCTCTTCTCTCTCTTCAAAACCAAGATGTCTGCTGAAATGTGTTCTGTATGTTTGCAACTTAAGCCACACAAGTAAAACAGTGTTCTGCCTCATCACAAGCTACCAGTGTCTTCTCTAACACATAACCAACAGTTCTGTCCCCCACTATAATGTACAGCGCTGAGCAAACATTTTAGCGCTATATAAATACTGTATATTAATAATAATACCCTCACTTTTATTCCCAGTGACACTGATGAGAGAGTGAATCATGTTAATGGGACACAGGCAGCAATAAAAACCCAACAGTGGTACTAACCAATCTCCACTCTAACCAAACCCAAGGAAAAAAAGTTTTAAAGTTTTGCCTTTAATTATACTTTAAGCACACGCCGCTAAATCAGCAATGGGCAAACTACGGCCCGGCGGACCTTTTAATCCGGCCCGCGGAGCGTGATACTGTCAGGATGGCTGTCAGGATGTGTGTAGGCGGGGCAGCGTGACAAACGTGAGGGGAGCTAGGCTCCTCTCACAGTTCGCCCTGAAGACCGTAACGGCACGGGAACACGGCGAGAGGAACGCGCGGAGCAAAGGTAAGTAAATTGACACAGGGGGGACTTGGCTTACTACTTGGGGGGGGAATAGTACTATGGGGGATGAAATACTATATGGGGGATGAATTAATATGGGGAATGAATTACTATAGGGGAGATGAATTACTATATGGGGGATGAATTACTATAGGGGAGATGAATTACTATATGGGGGATGAATTACTATATGGGGGATGAATTACTATATGGGGGATGAATTACTATATGGGGGGATGAATTACTATGGGGGATGAATTACTATGGGGGGATGAATTACTATATGGGGGATTAATTACTTTGGAGGATGAATTACTATGGGGATGAATTACTATATGGGGGATGAATTACTATATGGGGGATGAATTACTATATGGGGGATGAATTACTATAGGGGGGATGAATTACTATATGGGGGATGAATTACTATGGGGGATGAATTACTATGTGGGGGATGAATTACTATATGGGGGATGAATTACTATATGGGGGATGAATTACTATGGGGGATGAATTACTATATGGGGGATGAATTACTATATGGGGGATGAATTACTATATGGGGGATGAATTACTATATGGGGGATTAATTACTATGGGGGATGAATTACTATGGGGGATGAATTACTATATGGGGGATGAATTACTATGGGGTATGAATTACTATATGGGGGATTAATTACTATGGGGGATGAATTACTATGGGGGATGAATTACTATGTGGGGGATGAATTACTATATGGGGGATGAATTACTATATGGGGGATGAATTACTATGGGGGATGAATTACTATATGGGGGATGAATTACTATATGGGGGATGAATTACTATATGGGGGATTAATTACTATGGGGGATGAATTACTATGGGGGATGAATTACTATGGGGGATGAATTACTATATGGGGGATTAATTACTATGGGGGATGAATTACTATGGGGGATGAATTACTATGGGGGATTAATTACTATGGGGGATGAATTACTATATCTACTCTTGGTCCGGCCCCCGGGTCCAATATATGAACCCATTACGGCCCTCAAGTCAAAAAGTTTGCCCACCCCTGCACTAAATAATAGACAGTTTTGCCGTACAATTTTCATAGAACAATCTTGTTATCCATTAATATCATGACTGTCTAGATTAAATTTTAATTCAGTATTGCATTCATGCATTTTTGCATCATAAAATCACAATATTAATTCAATTAATAAACGCAGATTAGTGGTATTTAAAAAATGTCTTTTATTTACCTGAATTAACATGAATATTTGCACTTTTGATACAATGTTCAGAATCCTCCCGAGGGCAGCATTGAATAGAGCAATTTATTAGGTCTGAAAAAATCCTACATGACACTGGAAAATGTCAAGCTAAGGCTTGAAATGAGAATATTTCCCTAGCAGAGACATGGTGTGTCTGCAACCATCTGGCACCCTAGAAAACAGAAATTGAATCCGTACAATTTTTTTTTTTTTCCTTTTCTTTGAGAGATGGTATCATAAAACTGCACTTTCAAAGCAGATACTATGTGCTTCTCTCCTGCTGCTTTCCCTGCAAAGATTTCGCTGCATTCCACTTATCACAATAGGTATTGATTTACATCCAACTTAATGTAATAACAAAACAAACAAACATATAATTCCGGGAAAGAAAAAAATCCACATAACGATAAAAAAAAATGTTGGCAAAGAAACCTAAATTGCCACACTCATCTTAGTTTAGGTGGTACTGTTCATTTTTTACTGTATATTAAATTCTACAATATTTACCATTTAGCAGCGGGTAGGAAATCTGAGTATATTAAACACAAATGGGTAGATTTTGTTTTACAAAATATTGTAGAAGAAGGCTTTGTCAGCAAGTAAACTGGCTCGTGATCCTAAGAAATATCTTTGGTATAATTCCTCTAAAAGCATTGAGACAAAAATTTTACATTTTGTTTAACACAGCAAGAGACTTCAAACCATTAAGATAAACATTAAAGTCCATTAAAGCGCTATTAAAGTGGTAATAAACCCAGAAGCAAACATTTATTATATTGCAGCTTACCAATGTGATGGCTGCATTCATTTTCTTTTTTTTTAGACCTTTTTTCTTCTATTTTAATTTTGTGATCCAACCAGTAAGTCTGTTGTTTTCAAAAGCATGTATCAGTTACAGAGATGAGACAAAACCATTTAACACTAACAGGGGAGCTTACAATGATCAGCCTCGAATGATCAGCTATATATTTACTTATGTAAATCCTTTGTCCCAAAAGGAAAAAATAAATGTTTGCTGTAACTGCATAAAAAGTATTAGCCGGAGTTTGGCTTCAATTTGTTAGTGTATTTAAATTTGCTAGTACATCTGACACCATGGACTCCCTCCAACTCCCCCCAGACTAATAATGCTACTGTCCAATGGTGCCCCCTGTGCCCATGCATCCAGAGTGGGGGCACTCTAATACAGGAGGTGTGTTACTGCCCAGATCAGCAGGTGACAACAGAAGGAAATTTGCCTAAGAAAGAAAACTGATACAGCCACTACATGTAATGATTGGTAAGCTGCAATATATTACTTTTGTGGTTTTGGGTTTTCAATACCATTTTAACCACTTGCCGCCCGCCTGCTGTTTATAAACGGCAGGGCGGTGGCACTCCAGTGGCAGCTTGCCGTTCATAAACGGCCTCCGCCATTTCTAGCTGTGCGTGCTCCCTGGGAGCGCGCAGCAGTGTGATCCGGTGCCCGCTGTGTCCTCTGGACACAGGGAAACACCGATCATCGGACGGGACCTCTGTAATCAGGTCCCGATCATGTGATTACTGATAGGCCAATCAGTGATCACATGCAAAGTAGTAAGCAAGATGTCACTCGTGACATCATTGCTTACTACGTGTGAAATCTGTGAATGATCACAAAGGTCACATGGTACAAGCCTATTCACAACAGCCTTGTACCATGTGACAAGCTGTGACCAATCACAGCTCACTCAGTACTTCTCAATGATTGCAAAAATGCAGACAGAGAGAAAGAGAAATGATTGCTTTTATATCCTATATGGGTGTAAAAGCAATCACTGTAAAAAAAAAAAAAAAAAAAAATCTTCATCACCCCCCACAAGTAGTACAGTGTCACCATGGTGACACTGTACTGCTAGGGTGACAGTATGTAAAAAAAACAAAGAAAAAACACATAAATAATAATATATAAGAAAATAAGAAAGTAAAAAATTTTTTTAAAAATTATAATTTTTGGTTATAAACTAATTTGGCTTATTTTATTTTTTTTTACTAAAAAGATAACGGAATACATTTTGGCCAAGATTTATGATGAAATATTATTTATTTGCAAACTTTTATAAGAAAAACACTTTTTTTCAACATTTTTGGACTTTTTCATTTACATAGCAAAAAAAAACAAAAATCTCAGCGGTGAATAAATACCAGCAAAATAAAGCTTTACCTGTCTCAAAAAAATTCATATGGGTACAGTGTTGCATGACCGCGCAATTGTCATTCAAAGTGTGATAGCGATGAAAGCTGAAAATTGGCCTGGGCAGGAAGGGGGGTAAAAGTGTCCGGACTGGAAGTGGTTAAGAAAGAAAACTGATACAGCCACTACATCTAATGATTGGTAAGCTGCAATATATTACTTTTGTGGTTTTGGGTTTTCAATACCACTTTAAACCTTAAGCACAGTGCCTTTGTATAAATGTAATGCTAAGGTCATTAAAGACAAACTCTGTTGTTGTTATTATTATATAATGGCATATTTAAAAAGTAGCAAAGTGTTCGTTCACCCCTTTCAATCACTGTCTACACCACGTGACTTTGCATCCTACGCTATTGACTGAACTCTATCTTTATTATTTCCTTGGAGTCATTTAATTAGCACATTTTTTCATTGTGCGTTTGATAGTCAGCCAGGTTTCTACCTTTACTATATAAGGTTTGAGGATGTATTTCTTTTAAGATTGCTTTGATATTAATATCCTTCACTATAGGTGTATTGATCCTTTTGATGTGGGAGGTTGGTGGTCCTTAGTTGGTTTTGATGGTTAGCTGGGTGCTCTCACTTTATTTGTGTCACATTCACATTATTGTCATTTTAGATGATTACTTTTATATTTATTGCCAGCTGTTTTGAGGGGCTGGTTGATATCTATTTATTTATTCATTTACTTTTATTTTCTGATACACATGTGCGATTGATGAGATATACAATAATTTTCTTTACACTGGACTTTTCTGTAGAGGCTTTCTGTATGGGGACTTGGCAGTGCCACACTACACATTTCTATCTTGTTTTGCTTGTGGGAACACATTTAGGTGTTGGCAGCAGCTCTAGGTATGTAGCTGAGTTGTGTTGGCAATGCATGAGTAATTTCTTTCTATTTGCCATATGAAATACAGTGCCACCCTAATTTTTCCAAAATTTGCAAGTCAATTTGACAAAATGATCAGATTGGAGCTTGTGTCTGGGACCAGGCAGAGGATTGACATATTTCACATACCCCCCCCCACACACACACACACACACACACCAACCACCACCACCCTTAAAACTACCAGCTCAAGCAAATCAAGTTGAATAATGTCCAATATTTGGCATACTTCACTGAAGTTTGGATCCAGAAGCTGAACCCTATTAAAATCAATGGGAGCAGAGTGTTTGTTTTCCATAATGGTAATATTCTACACTTAAAGTCAAGGGACTGACATAGATGGGGCAGGGGGCAGGAAGTAACCTGGGTGACATTTCATAAAGAAAAAAATTTAAATAAAAATGATTGTTCAACAGGACATCAACCCCAATGTGTTGTCCATTTTTTTAAGATGATGAGCTGCAGTTCAACCAAAAAATTAATGGCCATCGCAGCAGTTATCCAACCCAAAAAACAGAACAATTTCTACTTCCATAAAAGAAGCTTTGTAAAAATTAGGTTTCAGGTGTTAATAGAGACAAAGCACCGTAACCCAACATGAACATTCTTGCAGAGGAGGGGATCAACCCTGGCTAGAGTATTTTTTGCTGCCATCATGCAGTTGCAAAAAAAATATTTTTGGATGGTGCCCAAAATTGTAACCCCAACATGTCCATGTATAAGTGTAGTCTATTGTTCATCACAAAGCCGTCCACAGCACTGGATGTACGCTCAGAGTGCACATTGGCTGCAGGGCAGCCCGGCAGCTCAATTTCATATTGGGCAAGTTATGGCTAGTGCACTCCAAAAGATAAACGAACGAAACCAGCGCTCCAGTCTTCATACAACCAAGGAGATGCCAAAATGCCAACCGAAGAGGTGCTGCCCTTCTAAGATCGGGAAATCTGACCACTAGTGAAAAAGAACAGACAAGGGCGCACTCTCATCGTGCATTACCATGGTAGAACACGTGTTTATTGAATAAAAAGAGGATATAAACTCACAAACCAACGTGATTAAAAGCAGTATAAGAGGAAGGGGGTTCGGCTCCCGAAACGCGTCAGTTTATCCGCATCATTAGACACAGATGTATTGTGACTGTCTTTGTGGACCACTTATACTGCTTTTAACCAAGTTATGGCTAGTGCCTGTCCTCACTGTTTCCCTCTAACCCAGTAATCAAGGGGGTCATTGTCAAGGTCCTACCTTTCCCAGAGGTTATGTTACTCCATGTGCTGGCATCCATCTTGGATTTCTGCTGAGCATGGTGGGAATCCTTTATGCCTTCAGGTCTCTGAGGTCCATCCCCCAGAGGGGTGTGGCTGATGACATATAAGCCTGTGGTCCGCACATGCTCTTTGCACTTGTGTCTTTGTGTTGCTATTACTTTGTTCTGACTCTCGTGACTCTCCTGGAATCTGACTCGGCTTGTGACTCGACTATTCTTTGCGTTCTCCTTTGATCTGACCCTCTGTTGCTAACCCGGCTCGTGACCTGTGATTCTCGTCTGCTGTCCTGTACCGTTTTGTCCCGTTGTTGTTGACCCGGCCTGTCTGACTACTCTATTGTCTTTTCCACCAGCTACACGCCATTGGCGGTGGCCATTACCGCAACTGAGGTGTCTCGGGGGCTGCGACCTGGTTCCTGGCTGCGTCAAGTCCATCCCCACCATCAGGGGCCCTGGTGAAGGGCAGCCTGGGACTTAGACTCCGTGCCCTGAGGGACTTCGGTCTGTGGGTGGTGGTTGTCGTCAGCCAGTGTGTTACATTGTTTAGGCCTGCCTGTCCGTTCCTCAGCTCCTGCCCTGACAGTCATCCATTCAGAGGGTCTTTACATCCACTTTTTCTTGCCAGATAATCAGCCACCATATGATGCAGCTGCTACTGAAAAGTGCCAACAACAGGCAGTCCTGGGTACTAAGGACTGAAAAATGTATTAAAGGCTGTAGTGCATCCTCCAGATGTTTCATGCTCTGCTCCCTCTGCAAGGGGAGGATGAGCTCTTTGACTTACTCCTTGTAATGAGGATCAAGGAAGGTTTCCAATCAGTATTGGTCCCTCTCCTTGATGTCAGGAATCCTAAGGTCCTTTCAAAGGTTTACAACTATTGTTTCCTCTAATGGGACTTTAAAGTTTTTTTTTATGAATAAAAGAACACATTTTATTATAATCCTTAACGATGTACATCAATATCAGGGGTCCTTTCACAGGTCTGAGAGCTTGAGGGAGCCCATGTACCGCAACAATATGTCACACTCTGTATTGGTATGATTGGTAAAAGCCAAAGTTGCAAAACATCAACGTCGCAAGCAAGTCACAAGGCATCTAAGTCACAAGCAAGTTGCAATGCAAAGTCACACTGGGAATATAAGGAATGAATCCAAATCTTTTGAAATAACTTTCGAAAATACAGATCAATTCAGAACAACGAATATATATGAAATGAATCCGAATATACAAAATCAAATCTCAAAAAGGAATCATATTAACATAAAGAATATGAATAAATGACATGATTGACTTAACAAATGAATCCAAAACAAAACAAATATTTTAGTCATGCACATCTCTAGCCCTCACTCCTTCCTTTGCCTCTGAAGTCTGATTTCTGTTCCAAATCCTGACACCCCCGCACACTTTATAAATTTAGTTTTATTATTAGAAAATTAACAATTATTCCATTTTTTTTTTTATAAAGGAAGTCTGGGGCCCCCTCTCGAAGCCAGGCCCATAGCAATTGTCCCTTTTGCTCCCTTATAAATCCAGCACTGGGCACAAGAAAGTTTTTTTTGTGTCCAATCACCTGAAGGTAGCATGCATATAGCCCATGATCAATGAATACAAGTTTTGTGACCTGTACTGTCTTCCAAGTTAAGAGATTTACAGGTAAAAATTCCTATTTTTCTGTAAATATTTTCTTGCACCCCCTTTTTTTTCTTTCATTAAAATTATATGTTAAAATTGTTAAACTGAATCTCTGAGTGCCCTTAATTATTATTATTATTATTATACAGTATTTATAAAGCGCCAATAGTTCGCTCAGCGCTGTACATTACAAAGGGGGACAGAACATGTGACAGAACAATACCAATACAATGCAAAACATGAGGGGATCGAGGGCCCTGCTCTTTGGAGCTTACAATCTAGGAGGGAGGGGATGGTGGCACAGGAGGAGATAGCTGTGGGGGATGGAGTGGTAGGAAGAGTGGAGGAGGTCGGCAAGTTAGCAGGGGGTGGGGTAGGCTTCCCTGAAGAGGTGGGTTTTCAGGGTGCGCCTAAAGGAGAGGAGAGTAGGTGATAATCTGATGGGTTGGGGCAGGGAGTTCAAGAGGATGGGTGACACCCTGGAGAAGTCCTGGAGGCGGGCATGGGAGGAGGAGACCAGGGAACTAGAGAGAAGGAGGTCTTAATAAGATAAATTCTTAATAAGAATTTAGATTTATTGCCTCTTTAGAGAAAGCTACCATAAGCTATTTCTCTCTGCAAGTGTCTCAGACATTTCTTATATTTCAGAAATGTTGTGAACGGTGTATGATTTTGTTAAAAAAAAACCCATAGTGGTGGCTACTGTTTGTTTATGCAAGGTTTAACTGTAAGGTGAACCTCTTGCTACCGATTGTACACATATATGCAACCTCACTGACGTGGCACTTCTTTCCTGAGGCCTCATATGTGTGTATATATATTTGTGCTGGGAGTAGTTTCAGTCAGGAGTGGACTGACCATTTGGAAACTCGGGCACCGCCCGAGGGCCCGGGGTCTTTAGGGGGCCCTATGAGATGCCCCTGGTACCTTTTTCATAGGCTTTTTTGAGTTTGGGCAAGGACACAGGGGCCCCATGATCCCCTATTGCCCGGGGGCCCCATGAGTTGTCAGTCCGCCCCTGGTTTCAATGATATGTAAAGTCTTACTAACAAAGTTGCAAAATTGTTTTCTGGCATTAAGATTTGTTTTACCTCCCTCGTGAAGACTTTTGCCCCACAAGTTGGAAAATCTCTGCACAGGGTGAAGCTTTTCTTAGACACTTTTGAAAGCAGGCGTTTTTCTGCCAAAAGGAGGAGCATTTTTAAAATGTCCCGTGTGCATGAAGCCTTAACAATTGTACAAGAAAATGGTGTCAGATAAAGCCTGTGTGGAAAATCAGCATATAGATCAGTTTTCTTTGACACAAGAAAGAAAAAAAAAACAGAGAAAGGAGAAAATAATAGGATTCCCTTTACAACCATATATACTAAAAATCAGAATTTTACAGCTGTGATTATAAAGATATACTGACCCATTTTATTGCAGAAAGAGGTTTTATAAAGCTTCTGCAAAAAAGCCTATATGAAGAAAATTAATTGTGACAGAGATAAAAAAACTGAATGCAAAAACACTTTCATGGTCAAATATCAAATAAAGTGCAGCTAATAACATACACCAAAAATGGCTGCAACACATAAATTTTCCAACTTTACAAGTTAACTACTTGCCAACCGCAGATAGCCGAATGATGGCTACACTGCGGCTGGCTAGTTCTGGGAGGGCGTCATATGACGTCCTCCCAGAATGTGTTCTCCTGCACGCCCCCAGGGGCATGCCCCCAACAATCTCTGTGATCGCCGTGACATTTTCTTAATCGCATCCTACAGCAAAAGCCATGGTCCGCAGAGAGCTTCCAAAGCATCAGAGGGATCGCATTGTTAAAAGGTATCAGTCAGGAGAAGGGTACAAAAGATATTCCAAGGCATTAGATATACCATGGAACACAGTGACGACTGTCATCATCAAGTGGCGAAAAGATGGCGCAACAGTGACATTACAAAGAACTGGACGTCCCTCCAAAATTGATGAAAAGATGAGAAGAAAATTGGTCTGGGAGACTGCCAAGAGGCCTACAGCAACATTAATGGAGCTGCAGGAATATCTGGCAAGTACTGGCTGTGTGGTACGTGACAACAATCGCCCGTATTCTTCATATGTCTGGGCTATGGGGTAGAGTGGCAAGATGGAAGCCTTTTCTTACGAAGAAAAACATCCAAGCCTGGCTAAATTTTGCAAAAGCACATCTGAAGGCTTCCACAAGCATGTGGGAAAATGTGTTATGGCCAAGGTTGAACTTTTCGGTCATTTTTTTCCAAAACATATGTTTGGTGCAAAAACAACAGCACATCACCAAAAGAACACCATACCCACAGTGAAGCATGGTGGTGGCAGCAACATACTTTGGGGCTGTTTTTCTTCAGCTGGAACTGGGATTGCCTGACGTAGGGGTCCTGCATGGCTCCAAACATTGTACTTTCTATTGTGATGTGATCTTTTTGAAATAAAAACCTTTTTTGGACCATATTGGAGATCCACGGTGTGCTGGCGACTACGTACGTTTGATGTCACTTTCAGGTGCATTTTGAAATGACCTTGGTCCTGAAGTGTGGCGATGCTGTGGCTTCATTAATAAAGCGTTAGTTGTGTTTGGTATTACAGGGACCACAAGGAGAGTAGAAACGGGTCTAGACTAAAATATTCTTAGTAAGATGTTACCTGACAGTCATTTGTATGTTTTCCTTGTGTTTCTGTTGGTTTGACTTGAATGTTCTGATTTCCTTAAATATTTCACAATACCATGGTTTACTGGCCTAGAGAGGACTGTGTTTTTTTTTGTTTTCTAAATCCATTAGACTACAGCAGGGGTCCTCAAACTACGGCCCGCGGACCACATGCGGCCCGCCGAGGCCATTTATCCGGCTCGCCGACAGGGGTGTATTTTCCGCGAGTAAGGGACACTAAGTACAGGGGTGGGCAGGGGGCTACTATACCTAACCTGGCTCCGGTCCCATTCCCACGACAATCCAGTCCAGGAAGTGCTGCTCCCTTCATTCACTCCGGCCACTCCCTCACTCCTGCCGCTTGGCTCCGCCTCCTCACCGGTGATTGGGCCAAAACTGTAGCTCAGGAACACAGGCGGCCGTGAACATCGAGTGAGGGAGAGGCCGGAGTGAAGAAGGACAGCTGACAGGTAAGTGTGCCGTGCTGATGGCGCTGTGCAACCAGGTATGCTGGAGCAGGGGTCAGCAAGTTAAGTGTCATTGGTGTCAGTGGGAGCAATAGTGCCCCATCATTGGTGTCACTGATACTAATGATGGGGCATTATTCCTCCCCCCACTGACACCAACAATGGGGCGCTATTCCTTCCCCCATTGACACCAACGAAGGAGCACTATTCCTCCCTTCCACTGACACCAATGATGGGGAACTATTCCTTTCCCTACTGATACCAATGATGAGGCACTATTCCTCCCACTGACACCAATGTTGGGACACTATCCCCCCACTGACACCCATGATGGGGCATTATTCCCCTCCCACTGACACCAATGACATACTATTCCTCCCACTGACACCAATGATGGGACACTATTCCTCCCACTGACACCAATGATGGGACACTATTCCTCCCACTGACACCAATGTTGGGACACTATCCCCTTCCCCCACTGACACCAATGACGGGGCACTATTCCCTCCCCACACTGACACCAACGATGGGGCACTATTCCTCCCCCCGACACCAACAATGGGGCACTATTACTCCCCCCATTGACACCAATGATGGGGCACTATTCCTCCCACTGACACCAATGATGGGGCACTATTTCGCTCCATAAGACACACTTGGGGGGAAATGTCTGTGCGTCTTATGGAGCGGCCGGCCCAGAATTCCCACCGCCGTTGTATGTCTCTGGTCATCCCCTGTACTATGTCCGCAGTCTCTGGTCATCCCCTGTACTGTGTCCGCAGTCTCTGGTCATCTCCTGTACTGTGTCCGCAGTCTCTGGTCATCTCCTGTACTATGTCCGCAGTCTCTGGGCATCTCCTGTACTGTGTCCGCAGTCTCTGGTCATCCCCTGTACTGTGTCCGCAGTCTCTGGTCATCTCCTGTACTGTGTCCGCAGTGTCTGGTCATCCCCTGTACTGTGTCCGCAGTCTCTGGTCATCTCCTGTACTGTGTCCGCAGTCTCTGGTCATCTCCTGTACTGTGTCCGCAGTCTCTGGTCATCTCCTGTACTGTGTCCGCAGTCTCTGGTCATCTCCTGTACTGTGTCCGCAGTCTCTGGTCATCTCCTGTACTGTGTCCGCAGTCTCTGGTCATCTCCTGTACTGTGTCCGCAGTCTCTGGTCATCTCCTGTACTGTGTCCGCAGTCTCTGGTCATCTCCTGTACTACGTCTGCAGTCTCTGGTCATCTCCTGTTTTACGTCTGCAGTCTCTGGTCATCTCCTGTACTACGTCTGCAGTCTCTGGTCATCTCCTGTACTACGTCTGCAGTCTCTGGTCATCTCCTGCTGTGTCCGCAGTCTCTGGTCATCTCCTGTACTGTGTCCGCAGTCTCTGGTCATCTCCTGTACTGTGTCCGCAGTCTCTGGTCATCTCCTGTACTGTGTCCGCAGTCTCTGGTCATCTCCTGTACTGTGTCCGCAGTCTCTGGTCATCTCCTGTACTGTGTCCGCAGTCTCTGGTCATCTCCTGTACTGTGTCCGCAGTCTCTGGGCATCTCCTGTACTGTGTCCGCAGTCTTTGGTCATCCCCTGTACTGTGTCTGCAGTCTCTGGTCATCCCCTGTACTGTGTCCGCAGTCTCTGGTCATCTCCTGTACTGTGTCCGCAGTCTCTGTTCATCTCCTGTACTATGTCCGCAGTCTCTGGGCATCTCCTGTACTGTGTCCGCAGTCTCTGGTCATCCCCTGTACTGTGTCCGCAGTCTCTGGTCATCTCCTGTACTGTGTCCGCAGTCTCTGGTCATCTCCTGTACTATGTCCGCAGTCTCTGGTCATCTCCTGTACTGTGTCCGCAGTCTCTGGTCATCTCCTGTACTGTGTCCGCAGTCTCTGGTCATCTCCTGTACTGTGTCCGCAGTCTCTGGTCATCTCCTGTACTGTGTCCGCAGTCTCTGGTCATCTCCTGTACTGTGTCCGCAGTCTCTGGTCATCTCCTGTACTACGTCTGCAGTCTCTGGTCATCTCCTGTACTACGTCTGCAGTCTCTGGTCATCTCCTGTACTACGTCTGCAGTCTCTGGTCATCTCCTGTACTACGTCTGCAGTCTCTGGTCATCTCCTGCTGTGTCCGCAGTCTCTGGTCATCTCCTGTACTGTGTCCGCAGTCTCTGGTCATCTCCTGTACTGTGTCCGCAGTCTCTGGTCATCTCCTGTACTGTGTCCGCAGTCTCTGGTCATCTCCTGTACTGTGTCCGCAGTCTCTGGTCATCTCCTGTACTGTGTCCGCAGTCTCTGGTCATCTCCTGTACTGTGTCCGCAGTCTCTGGTCATCTCCTGTACTGTGTCCGCAGTCTCTGGTCATCTGTACTGTGTCCGCAGTCTCTGGTCATCTCCTGTACTATGTCCGCAGTCTCTGGTCATCTCCTGTACTATGTCCGCAGTCTCTGGTCATCTCCTGTACTGTGTCCGCAGTCTCTGGTCATCCCCTGTACTGTGTCCGCAGTCTCTGACCATCTCCTGTACTATGTCCGCAGTCTCTGGTCATCTCCTGTACTGTGTCTGCAGTCTCTGGTCATCTCCTGTACTATGTCCGCAGTCTCTGGTCATCTCCTGTACTGTGTCCGCAGTCTCTGGTCATCCCCTGTACTGTGTCCGCAGTCTCTGGTCATCTCCTGTACTGTGTCCGCAGTCTCTGGTCATCCCCTGTACTGTGTCCGCAGTCTCTGGTCATCTCCTGTACTATGTCCGCAGTCTCTGGTCATCTCCTGTACTGTGTCCGCAGTCTCTGGTCATCCCCTGTACTGTGTCTGCAGTCTCTGGTCATCTCCTGTACTGTGTCCGCAGTCTCTGGTCATCTCCTGTACTGTGTCCGCAGTCTCTGGTCATCCCCTGTACTGTGTCCGCAGTCTCTGGTCATCTCCTGTACTATGTCTGCAGTCTCTGGTCATCTCCTGTACTGTGTCTGCAGCCTCTGGTCATCTCCTGTACTGTGTCCGCAGTCTCTGGTCATCTCCTGTACTATGTCCGCAGTCTCTGGTCATCTCCTGTACTGTGTCCGCAGTCTCTGGTCATCTCCTGTACTGTCCGCAGTCTCTGGTCATCTCCTGTACTGTGTCCGCAGTCTCTGGTCATCTCCTGTACTGTGTCTGCAGTCTCTGGTCATCCCCTGTACTGTGTCCTCAGTCTCTGGTCATCCCCTGTACTGTGTCTGCAGTCTCTGGTCATCTCCTGTACTATGTCCGCAGTCTCTGGTCATCTCCTGTACTGTGTCCGCAGTCTCTGGTCATCTCCTGTACTATGTCCGCAGTCTCTGGTCATCTCCTGTACTATGTCCGCAGTCTCTGGTCATCTCCTGTACTGTGTCCGCAGTCTCTGGTCATCTCCTGTACTATGTCCGCAGTCTCTGGTCATCTCCTGTACTATGTCCGCAGTCTCTGGTCATCTCCTGTACTGTGTCCGCAGTCTCTGGTCATCTCCTGTACTGTGTCCGCAGTCTCTGGTCATCTCCTGTACTATGTCTGCAGTCTCTGGTCATCTCCTGTACTATGTCTGCAGTCTCTGGTCATCTCCTGCACTGTGTCCGCATTTGTTCATAGTTTTTTTTTTTTTAAACTATAGTCCGACCCTCCAATGGTCTGAGGGACAGTGAACTAGCCCCCTGTTTAAAAAGTTTGAGGACCCCTGGACTACAGGCTATACTGATGAAGAAGGTTCTGCAGTCTACGTCAATAGCTGACTACTCCAAAATATAATAGATTTGTGTAGGATCCATTGTGTTGTATCACCCATGGGATTGCTTTAATATACAGTGTGTTGTATACATTTCTCCAATGGAGATATATTTTAGCATTAGTTGATATCTCTAACTCCTATGCAATAATATAAAAAAAGTGTCTCTCTCATCTGGATTCCCCAAAAATTCATCAGTATGAAGAATCTATCAGGGGAATATAACATGTCATATGGCTTTGTTTTGGCTGAAGCTTTTAGGCAGAACTGGAAATACCACTGGATCTCCCGAGAGATGTAGTAAACCAGCATGTGATTCACCTTTCCAGCATCCATGCAAAACTGAAATCTCAGCTGACTGTTCTGCTTTGTAGAATATGCTTGTGCTATATAAAACGAGAAAATGAAAATGCTTATTACGGTTTTCCTTCCTGCGATTCCTGTGTATATGTTTGTGTTAACCTTATGGTCAGTTTTCTGTGTTGAATAATTAGTATTGCAGTCAGTTGAACGTTCTGCTACCTGGAAGTTGTTAATACAAGTAGAAATATATAAGCCTTTTGTGTATTTCGTGACACTAAAATGAAAAGTCCTTGGCATCATAAATAGGATACAGACAATTGGCAGCACAATATAAAGCTCTAGGGTACGAGGCTGTACCAGAAATGCAATTCTGCATAAAATATAGTGGGCTACGAGGGTCATTTAAATATCATTATATATCAGTTGATTGTGGAAAACAGGATTCACTGTAGCCACTTATTTGACACAGTGTGGTATTTCAAACAATCTCAAGGTACCTTTTATTGCAGGATAAAAAAAGCTGAACATTTTCAAACATGTAAACATCTTGACAATTCCAGTTGGTGGCACTACTTTTGTGTGCTAACTTTAGTCATTTAAACTCTTGACTATTGCACCAGAGATAGGCTCGTCCACTTCCCATTACCACCATTACCGTTCCGCACCAACCCCCTTCCCCTTAACCCAGTGCTTCTCAATTATTTTCTGTCATGCCCCCCCTAGGAAGAAGAAAACATTTTGCGCCCCCCCCGCGCGACTGTAAATAGTATCATTTGTCTATAAAATTGTTATAAGTAGGAATAGTGCCCCATCATTGGTGTCAGTGGGAGGAATAGTGCCCCATCATTGGTGTCAGTGGGAGGAATAGTGCCCCATCATTGGTGTCAGTGGGAGGAATAGTGCCCCATCATTGGTGTCAGTGGGAGGAATAGTGCCCCATCATTGGTATCAGTGGGAGGAATAGTGCCCCATAATTGGTGTCAGTGGGAGGAATAGTGCCCCATCATTGGTATCAGTGGGAGGAATAGTGCCCCATCATTGGTGTCAGTGGGAGGAATAGTGCCCCATCATTGGTATCAGTGGGAGGAATAGTGCCCCATCATTGGTGTCAGTGGGAGGAATAGTGCCCCATCATTGGTGTTACTGGGAGGAATAGTACCCCATCATTGGTATCACTGGGAGGAATAGTGCCCCATCGTTGGTGTCAGTGGGAGGAATAATGTCCCATCATTAGTATCAGTGGGAGGAATAATGCCCCATCATTAGTATCAGTGGGAGGAATAGTGCCCCATCATTGGTGTCAGTGGGAGGAATAGTGCCCCTCATTGGTATCACTGGGAGGAATAGTGCCCCATCGTTGGTGTCAGTGGGAGGAATAATGCCCCATCATTAGTATCAGTGGAAGGAATAGTGCCCCATCATTGGTGTCAGTAGGAGGAATAGTGCCCCATCGTTGGTGTCAGTGACACCAATGATGCGGCACTATTCCTCCCACTGACACCAATGACACTTGCTGACCCCTGTTGCAATATGGTGCTGCTGCAGCCAGCATATGTGGTTGCAGCAGCACCTCTGCACTGCACACTTACCGGCTTTTCCCTCACTCGATTTTCGCGGGTCCGCTCGGCTCCGCCTCCTCGCCCGTGATTGGCCGCCTGTGTACCTTTCCTGAGCTACAGTTCTGGCGGCCAATCACCGGTGAGGAGGCGGAGCCGAGCGGCAGGAGTGAGGGAGTGGCCGGAGTGACGGAAGGAGCAGCGCTTCCTGGATGGATCATCGTGGGAGCCAGGTAAGAGACAGCAGCCCTCTGCCCACCCCTGTACGTGCCCCCCTTGACGGAGCGGGCGCGCCCCACTATTTGAGTAGCACTGCCTTAACCAATTATACTTACAAAAGACATGACACCAATTTTGGAGTAAATGGCCAACATGGCCTTTTATTAACAACTCAAGTTACAATACACCAACCATTCCTTATAACAGAAACCCAAAGAATTGTTGTTGGTCTTCGAAGGCACCCCCAAACGATCCGAAATGCACCTGCGGACAACCATATTACACTAGGCCTCCAGCCGCAACCAACCAGCTTGGAGACAACCATACCGTCCGCAGTGCAGCACCACCACCTTCCAGTTAAACCTTGGTTAACTGGGAATGTCCCCAGGCATCCCATACCACCGATGGGTCCCACACCATTGTTGTTTACCTTCCAAGATAAGAACCGCCTCCAAAGACCAACAACCGCCCATGAACCAACATAACACCCCCACTTCCTGGAGGGACCCAATACTCACCCAAACAGGGAGGGCGGGAGGGAAGCTCACACGCCTGCCGTCCAGCTAAACTGACGCCCCCTCACAGAACCTCCCACCCTAAGGTGCAGCAAAACCCCACCTACACCAACCTCTACCAATCAGCTACCCCCATTATCAATAACAAACCCCCTGGAGCTAACCTTAACTCTTTCTGCTCCTCCTTCCCCCACTCTGGGCCTAGTCATGTATGCCCTGCGCTATTTCTTCTTTATTTTCGCTACGGGCATTTCTTTAACGTTTAATAACTGAATACATTTTCTTTTTGTCTACGACTGTCCTCTTGACTGGACATTAGATTAGGTCAGGGGTCTCCAAACTTTCTAAGCAAAGGGCCAGTTTACTGTCCTTCAGGCTTTAGGGGGGCTGGACTGTGGTCAGCGGGAATAGAAAATGTCTCGGCATCAGTGACCCATCATTGGTTTTAATGGGAGGAATAGTGCCCCATTGTTGATAACAATGAGGAGAATAGTGCCCCACTGATGGTGTCGGTAGGGGGAATGGTGCTCCATCATTGGTGTCAGTAGATGGAACAGTGACCCGAGGGCCAGATAAAGGCAAGCAGAGGGCCACATCCAGCCCCTGGGCCGCAGTTTGGAGACCACTGGATTAGACAATTCTAGACACTGTGAACTTGAGACAGCTTTGAGCTCCAGCATTCTACATTCAGCTCAATGCTCACTATCCCCTGGTTTACACCAATGCATTTTTTTGTGCTTTTTGCAGAAACGCACTACACTCCATTTAACATGGTTTTCTATGGGACATGCAGAGGCGTATTTGCCGCGAGGCAAACTAGGCATTTGCCTAGGGCGGCACTTTTCAGGGGAGCGGCACGGCGGCAGTGCCGCCCCCCCTTTCCCACAGCAGGAACACTTCCATGGGAAAGGGACAGGGGCAGGGCCGCCATGGCTAAGGGACCGACTGCAGAGGAGAGCGGAGTAGTGGGCGAATCCCCGGTGTGTGCTCAGGGCGCATGAGGGGCGGGGCTGTCAGTGTGCCGGTGTAAGGCCATAAGGTGCCGTGGAGGAGGAAGCAGAAGAGGACGAGGTCAGGGGGGCAGAGCCCGCTCGCTCCTTTGCAGCTGCCACTGGAGATTGTGGGGGTGAAGGGACACAGACACAGGAATGACCCTGACACCATCTGGAGGAGCCGCTGCTGGACAGGTAAGTGCTTGGAGGACTGGTGCTCCCTCGGTCCTGTCTCACTGTCCCCTGATACACTGCCCCCCACCTGTTCTACTTCCCTCCCCCGTCCCATTGCCCCCCATCCATCACACTGCCCCCTGCCCCCACATGTCACCCTGCCCCACACCTCTTCCACTTCCCCCTCCTGTCCCCCACATTGTCCCACTACCACCCATCTGTCCCCACTGCCCCCCGCCTGTCCCTCTGCGCTCCTCCTGTCCATCTGCCCCTCACCTGTCCCTCTGCGTTCCTCCTGTCCAGCTGCCCCAATCCTGTCCCATGCCCCCTGTCACGCTGCCCCCCACCTATCTCTCTGTGCTCCTCCTGTCCATCTGCCCCTCACCTGTCCCTCTGCACTCCTCCTGCCCCTCTGTGCTCCTTCTCCTGTCCCACTGCCCCTCACCTGTCCCACTGCCCCTCACCTGTCCCACTGCCCCTCACCTATCCTTCTGCGCTCCTCCTGTCCCTCTGTGCTTCTTCTCCTGTCCCACTGCCCCTCACCTGTCCCACTGCACTCCTCCTGTCCCACTGCCCCTCAACTGTCCCACTGCACTCCTCCTGTCCCACTGCCCCTCAATTGTCCCACTGCGCTCCTCCTGTCCCACTGTCCCTCACCTATCCCACTGCGCTCCTCCTCTCCCACTGCCCCCTACCTGTCCCTCTGCGCTCCTCCTGTCCAGCTGCCCCGATACTGTCCCATACCCCCTGTCACGCTGCCCCCCACCTGTCCCTCTGCGCTCATCCTGTCCCACTGCCCCTCACCTGTCCTTCTGCACTCCTCCTGTCCCACTGCGCTCCTCCTGTCCCACTGCCCCCTACCTGTCCCTCTGCGCTCCTCCTGTCCAGCTGCCCCGATACTGTCCCATGTCCCCCGTCATGCTGCCCCCTACCTGTCCCTCTGTGCTCCTCCTGTCCCACTGCCCCTCACTTGTCCCACTGTGCTCCTCCTGTCCCACTGCCCCTCACTTGTCCCAGGGGCGTATTTGCCACGAGGCAAACAATGCATTTGCCTAGGGTGGCTTTTTTCAGGGGAGCGGCACGGCGATGTAAGTATAACTGGTGTCAGTGGGAGTAATAGTGCCCCATCATTAGTGTCAGTGTGGGAGGAATAGTACTCCCTCATTGGTGTCACTGACACCAATGAGGGGGCACTTTTCCTCCCACTGACACCAATTATGGGGCACTATTCCACTGACACCAATGATGGGGCACTATGCCTCTGGGCCTCCCACTGACACCAATGATGGGGCACTATTCCTCCCACTGACACCAATGATGGGACACTATTCCTCCCACTGACACCAATGATGGGGCACTATTCCTCCTCCTGACACCTATGATGGGACACTATTCCTCCCACTGACACCAATAATGGGGCACTATTCCTCCCACTGACACCAATGATGGGGCACTATTCCTCCCACTGACACCAATGTTGGGACACTATTCCTCCTCCTGACGCCAATGATGGGGTACGATTCCTCCCACTGGCACTAATGATGGGGAACTATTCCTCCCACTGACACCAATGATGGGGGACTATTCCTCCCAATGACACCAATGATGGGGCAATATTCCTCCCACTGACACCAATGATGGGGCACTATTCCTCTCCCTGACACCAATGATGGGGAACGATTCCTCCCACTGATACCAATGATGGGGCACTATTCCTCCACTGATACCAATGATGGGGCATGATTCCTCCCACTGACACCAATGATGGGGCATGATTCCTCCCACTGACACCAATGATGGGGCATGATTCCTCCCACTGATACCAATGATGGGGAACTATTCCTCACACACTGACACTAATGATGGGGCACCATCATTGTTGTCAGTGGGAGGAATATTGCCCCATCATTGGTGTCAGTGGGAGGAATAGCGTCCCATCAGTGTCAGTGGGTGGAATTGTGCCCCATCATTGGTGTCAGGGGGAGGAATAGTGCCCCATCATTGGTGTCAGGGGGAGGAATAGTGCCCCATGATTGGTATCAGTGGGAGGAATAGTGTCCCATCATTGGTGTCAGTGGGAGGAATATTGCCCCATCATTGGTGTCAGTGGGAGGAATAGGAAGAGGTGGAGCCTAAAGAGGAAGGGGTGGAGTTTTCAGATGAAAGGGTGGGACAAATTTAGATGCGGGGGGGTGCCCGATTTTAGTCTTGCCTAGGGCAGCATAAAACCAAAATACACCACTGGGGACATGTTCACATCTATGCTTTTATTGAGTTGCTGTGTTTTTAGAAAGGGTCAGGGAGTTTTTTAAAGGTAAAAAGCAGCCTTTTTGCTTCAATAGAGTTCAAAGGAGAAGCTGCTGAAATGCATATAGTGCATTTTTGTCATGTTTTTGCCACGTTTTGCATTTTTTTTTCTGGCCAGAAGTTTCCACTTCGACAAAAAAAAAACCCTGAAAAAAATGCAAAACATGGTAAAAACATCACAAAAACATGCGTGTAAAAACGCAAAGCACAATGCAAAAAGCATTAAAAAACAGATCAAATCCACAAAGCATTAAAAAA
Source organism: Staurois parvus (assembly GCF_062004578.1). NCBI lineage: Eukaryota > Metazoa > Chordata > Amphibia > Anura > Ranidae > Staurois > Staurois parvus. The sequence continues at coordinate 1,875,335 of NW_028318084.1, read as the reverse complement.
CAGATCAAATGCAAAAAGCATAGGTGTGACCCAAACCTAAGAACATCCTGTAAGGTGCAGTTACTGATGTCCTCACTATTTTCTACTGAAGGTGGGAGACTGACCAGAGAACAGTAGGCGGTAGAGCAGATTTAGCTTTGTGCTGCCTACTGCAATGTTCAGAGGCAGCAAATGCTCCTCTCCTGAATGCGAATTGGCAGAAAAACGCAAAAAAGTGTCTAAACGTTCCTTAATGCTGGGCACGTGTAACGCATGAGCATTCATTCATTTCATTGACCAGAATACATTATTATTCTGACCAATTAAATGAATTAACACTCAAGAGCTTGATGCTTCTAAATGCAGGTAAACGCGGCTAAACACGGTCCGTGCGTTTACCAGCATCAAGCGTTTCTCTGCTGCCAGGAGAGAGGCATCTAGAGAGCGTTCAGTGTGCATGAACCCTAATTAGTGATGGATTGCCGTAGAGAAATGGCGGTTGAGTGGGTGGCCAGCCAACCACACCGATTCATTCTCTGTAAAGAAAAACATAAAGTTAGTGCAAATTATTATAAGAGATACTCCGGCTGAGGTTGATGTCAGAACTGGAATAACTACAAATCTATATTAACCGTTTCAATACCGGGCAATTTTACCCCTTCCTGCCCAGGCCAGTTTTCAGGTTTCAGCGCTCTCACACTTTGAATGACAATTGCGCGGTCATACAACATTGTACCCAAACTAACATTTTATCATTTTCTTCACACAACTAGAGCTTTCTTTTGGTGGTATTTAATCACCGCTGGGGTTTTTATTTTTTGCTAAATTAACAAAAAAAGACCAAAAATATTTTTTAAAAAACACATTTTTCTTTGTTTCTGTTATAAAAGTTTACAAATAAATAATTGTTCTTCATAAATTTAGGCCGAGATGTATTCTGCTACATGTCTTTGGTGAAAATAACCCAAATTAGGATGTATTATTTAGTTTGTAGGAAAGTTATAGAGTTCACAAACTATGGTATAGATCTGAATATTGATCAATCCTGAAGTACTGACAGCCAATCTAATTTCTTGAGGTCCAAGAATGTCAGAACAGTACAGATATCCCCCAAATGTCAGGACAGTACAGATATCCCCCAAATGTCAGAACAGTACAGATATCCCCCAAATGTCAGGACAGTACAGATATCCCCCAAATGTCAGAATAGTACAGATATCCCCCAAATGTCAGGACAGTACAGATATCCCCCAAATGTCAGAACAGTACAGATATCCCCCAAATGTCAGGACAGGACAGATATCCCCCAAATGTCAGAACAGTACAGATATCCCCCAAATGTCAGGACAGTACAGATATCCCACAAATGACCCCTTTTTGTAAAGTAGACAGTCCGATGTACTTCATAAGAGGCATGGCGAGTTTTTTGAAGTTGTATTTTTTTGTCATAATTTTTCAGAAAATGAAAAAATTAAAAAAATTATTTTCACTATTTTTTTTTTTTACATACTGTCACCAGTGCAGTACAGCGTCATCATATAACTGGCATGGCGGTGAACAGGGACACTGACTGGTGACAGTATGAAAAAAAAAAATATATATATATATTTTTTTTTTATTATATTTAATTTTTTATTACATTTTTTTTCATATTTTACTTTAACCAAAGTAGTGCAATGTTACCATAGTAACATTGTACTACTTTGGGGAAGTGATCAGTATTTTTTTTTTTTTACACAATTTGCTTATAGCAAAGAATTACTTTGCTATAATCAAGCATTTACCTGAATGAAATCGATTCATTCAGCTTTTTTTTTTTTTTTTTTTTTTTTTTGTGCTTAGCTGTGATTTGGTCACAGCTAATCACATGACATGTGCATGTGATTAGCATTGACCATTCACAGCTAGGCACTAGTATACAATGGATGGCATCATGAATGAAGCCATCCATTGTATACAACTGTCATGTGGCGTGCTGTGATTGGTCACAGCAGGTCACATGGTACCAGCAACGGGAGCCGGTACTCAGATCTGTCATCGGCCGTGTCCGAGGTGCACGGCCGCTGACAGATCGCACTGCTGCGCCGCTCTGCATTAGCGCAAACAGCGCATGTGCGGGAGCACGCCAAATGGCATGCACCCGGAATGCAGGGACACAATTGAAGCCGCCAAACGGCCATTGGCCGGGCGGCTAATGGTTAAAATTGCAGTTTCCTCAATTTTAATAGATAAGTCACTGGGGATGTCAGTGACCCCAAGTCAGTTCCCCCCCAGTGTCAAAATGTCCGTTGAAGTCCCGCAGTCCCGCCATAAGTCGCTGATCGCCGCCAGATTTTACCCCCTTCAAGACCAGGCCATTTTTTGCTATTCAGCACTGTGCTTTAACTGTCAATTGCACAATCATGCAATGCAGTACCCAAATGAAATGTATATCATTTGTTTTACACAATTAGAGCTTGGCAGTATTTGATCACCACTGGGGTATTTTTATTATATAAATGAAAAAAGACCAAACATGCTGAAAAAAATGGTGGATTTACTAAAGCTGGAAAGTGCAAAATCTGTTGCAGCTCTGCATAGCAATCAATCCCTTTCCAGTTTTTTTTTGTCAAAACTTAGGCTACGTTCACACTAGCGTTGTGTGCAGGCGGCAGAGAGGTGTTTGGGAAGCGTTTTTACCGCTTCCCAAACGCCTCGGACAATTCTGCATATTGCAGCACATGGTGCTGTTCTAACGAGAAACGTTTGCATTGCGTCGCAGCAAAACTGGTCGAGTCAGGAGGCTTTGAAGCCTCCTATTCTAGTCTATGGTGCCGCTCCGCAAACGTCCGGCCGGTGTTTGCGTTGCGGTTGCGATGCAGTTGCGGGGCGTTTGCGGAGCGGTAACACCATTCAAACTGCATTATAGGCGTTTGTGGGGCGTTTTTAACGCTCGGCAAATGCCTAGCAACCACCGCTAAACCGCGCATGCGGCGTTTGCGGAGCGTTAAAAAACGCTCCGCAAACGCCGAACCAACGCTTGCCAAACGCTATAGGGGCGTTTGGCAAGTGTTAGTAAAACAGCCAAGTGTGAACGAGCCCTTACTTGAACAAGCTGAAGTTAGAAGCTGATTGGCTACCACTCACAGCTGCACTAAATTTTGCACCCTCCAGTTTTGGTAAATCAACTCCAATATATTTTAGTTTCTGCTACAAAACATATCCAATAAAATAAAAACTGTAACTCAAATTTTGTCATAAATTTAGGCTAAAATGTATTCTGCTGCATGTTTTGGTAAAAAAAATCCCAATAAATGTATATTAATTGGTGCGTAAATGTTACAGAGTCTACAAATGATGGCATATATACTGGATTTTTGTTATACTAGTAATGGCAGCGATCAGTGACTTATAGCGGTACTGTGATAGTGCGACGGACAATCTGACACTAACTGATGCAGGGTGGGAACTGACTAAATGACACTGATATCTCCATTGATACTAATACAGTGATCAGTGCTAATAATATATTCTGCCACTGTACTAATGACACTGGCTAGGAAGGAGTTAAAGTGTTACTAAACACACAACAGTAAAATCAGTCTGTATATGCAGAAAAAGCATGCTTGTTATACTCACTGTGGAACCTAAGGGGTTAATCCTGACTTTTCTGATCCTCCTTTTCTTCCAGTGTCCCCCTCTTATCTCCTGATAACACACATCGTGTGGAGTCATTCTGCACATGCTCAGTTTGGTGTGTATTGCTAGAGAGGGCAACACTGTCCAGACAGAGGTCAGGGGTTCTGCATGCTCTTAGAGCAGAAAGAAACCTCCTCCGACAAGCTTTAACCAGCGCTCTGCTGGATACTGATAGAAGTCACAAGACAGTTCTGTTGATCAGAAAAGGTATTTAACAGTTTATATTTACTAAAATAATTGCATTTCCATGTTCTGTGTACTGTGGGAGACCAGATATAGTGAATGCAGGGTCCTGGGTTTACTAACACTTTAACATTTAGGAGCAATCAAAGGGTTAACTGTGTGTCTAACAATGTTTACTGTGTGGTGTTTTCACTAAGCAATGTGCCAGTTTTTACTCCTGAAAAAAATAACGGCATATCACTGCTGTCTGTTGAAAGCCCTGCATTTGGTAAACAACAACTCTCTTCTGTCATTTGCTCAGGCAATTAATGGGTCCTGGCCATAAATCATTGGCTGGATCCCACTGATCGACATGTGCTGAAGCAAAGGGCAGCACAGCTGGTGAGGTGGGCATGCACACCCCTCACCGGAAGATTTGGCTCACGGACATGTACGTGATCCAGCGCAGAGGGCTCGCTCTGCCGCAGTATACCTGCAGTAGAAGGCCGCAAATTGAATAATAAATTATTATTATTATACAGTATTTATAAAGCGCCGATAGTTCGCTCAGCGCTGTACATTACAAAGGGGGACAGAACATGTGACAGAACAATACCAATACAATGCAAAACATGAGGGGATCGAGGGCCCTGCTGTTTGCAGCTTACAATCTAGGAGGGGGGGGGTGGTGGCACAGGAGGAGATAGCTGTGGGGGATGGGGTGGTAGGAGGAGTGGAGGAGGTCGGCAGGTTAGCAGGGGGTGGGGTAGGCTTCCCTGAAGAGATGGGTTTTCAGGGTGCTCCTAAAGGAGAGGAAAGTAGGTGATAATCTGATGGGTTGGGGCAGGGAGTTCCAGAGGATGGGTGACACCCTGGAGAAGTCCTGGAGGCGGGCATGGGAGGAGGAGACCAGGGAACTAGAGAGAAGGAGGTCTTGTGAGGAGCGGAGTGTGCGTGTTGGGTGGTACTTGGATATTAGGTCAGTGATGTAGTTCGGGGCAGTATGGTGGACGGCTTTGTACATCAGTGTTAGGATTTTGAATTTGATCCGTTGCGCAATCGGAAGCCAGTGGAGGGATTGGCAGAGGGGGGTGGAGGACACTGAGTGGAGGCCAGTGGAGGGATTGGCAGAGGGGGGTGGAGGCCAGTGGAGGGATTGGCAGAGGGGGGTGGAGGACACTGAGTGGAGGCCAGTGGAGGGATTGGCAGAGGGGGGTGGCGGAGATGGAGCGGTTGGAAAGGTGAATGAGTCTGGAAGCCGTATTCAGGATGGACTGAAGCGGGGATAGCCAGCGGCGAGGCAGGCCAGTGAGGAGGGAGTTGCAGTAGTCGAGTCGTGATATGATGAGGGAGTGGATGAGCTGTTTAGTGGTTTCTGGAGTTAGGAAGTTTACTTTTTGGTTTATTACGTCTTTAAGCTTTAAGTAAGAAATCAATTTACTCATTTAACAGCCTTTACTTCTTTAGTAAATCAACCCCACGGTATCAGTTTTATTAATTTTCATACATAAACTATTATGGAGGTAACTGGTCAAACCAAAGTATTTAACTTACAACTGTAAAGTAAAGCATGACCTCCACAGAGAGACTTTGAAGGACCAATGAAAATGTGATTTTGTTGGATGTGTATACTTTTTTTGGTACAATATTTTTATTGAAATGTAAGGGGAATTACAACCATAATATTCCCACGCAGGGGATATGAGTAGAGATGAGCGAATTTCTCAAAAATTCGATTCGGCTGATTCGGCGAATTTCAGTATGAAATTCGATTCGATGCGAATTAATTCGCTACGAAGTTAACTTATTAAAAGGGTTTCTAGGCTTCAGAGAGCCTTTAAATTAGTGCAGAACACTGTACCTTTAATTTAAATGCCCTTGGAGATGAGGAAGGAGAAGGAGAAGGAGAAGGATGAGAAGAAGGAGAAGGAGAAGGATGAGAAGAAGGAGAAGGATGAGAAGAAGGAGAAGGAGAAGGATGAGAAGAAGGAGAAGGATGAGAAGAAGGAGAAGGAGAAGGAGAAGGATGAGAAAAAGGAGAAGGAGAAGGATGAGAAGATGGAGAAGGAGAAGGATGAGAAGAAGGAGAAGGATGAGAAGAAGGAGAAGGAGAAGGATGAGAAGAAGGAGAAGGAGAAGGATGAGAAGAAGGAGAAGGAGAAGGATGAGAAGAAGGAGAAGGATGAGAAGAAGGAGAAGGATGAGAAGAAGGAGAAGGATGAGAAGAAGAAGGATGAGAAGAAGGATGAGAAGAAGGAGAAGGATGAGAAGAAGGATGAGAAGAAGGAGAAGGATGAGAAGAAGGAGAAGGATGAGAAGAAGGAGAAGGAGAAGGATGAGAAGAAGGAGAAGGATGAGAAGAAGGAGAAGGATGAGAAGAAGGAGAAGGATGAGAAGATGGAGAAGGAGAAGGATGAGAAGAAGGAGAAGGATGAGAAGAAGGAGAAGGAGAAGGATGAGAAGAAGGAGAAGGAGAAGGATGAGAAGAAGGAGAAGGAGAAGGATGAAAAGAAGGAGAAGGATGAGAAGAAGGAGAAGGATGAGAAGAAGGAGAAGGATGAGAAGAAGAAGGATGAGAAGAAGGATGAGAAGAAGGAGAAGGATGAGAAGAAGGATGAGAAGAAGGAGAAGGATGAGAAGAAGGAGAAGGAGAAGGATGAGAAGAAGGAGAAGGATGAGAAGAAGGAGAAGGATGAGAAGAAGGAGAAGGATGAGAAGAAGGAGAAGGAGAAGGAGAAGGATGAGAAGAAGGAGAAGGATGAGAAGATGGAGAAGGAGAAGGATGAGAAGAAGGAGAAGGATGAGAAGAAGGAGAAGGATGAGAAGAAGGAGAAGGAGAAGGATGAGAAGAAGGAGAAGGAGAAGGATGAGAAGAAGGAGAAGGGTGAGAAGAAGGAGAAGGATGAGAAGAAGGAGAAGGATGAGAAGAAGAAGGATGAGAAGAAGGATGAGAAGAAGGAGAAGGATGAGAAGAAGGATGAGAAGAAGGAGAAGGATGAGAAGAAGGAGAAGGAGAAGGATGAGAAGAAGGAGAAGGATGAGAAGAAGGAGAAGGATGAGAAGAAGGAGAAGGAGAAGGAGAAGGATGAGAAGAAGGAGAAGGAGAAGGATGAGAAGAAGGAGAAGGAGAAGGATGAGAAGAAGGAGAAGGATGAGAAGAAGGAGAAGGATGAGAAGAAAGAGAAGGAGAAGGAGAAGGAGAAGGATGAGAAGAAGGAGAAGGATGAGAAGATGGAGAAGGATGAGAAGAAGGAGAAGGATGAGAAGAAGGAGAAGGATGAGAAGAAGGATGAGAAGAAGGATGAGAAGAAGGAGAAGGATGAGAAGAAGGACAGTTCTGTCACAGTTTCTGTCTATTTCTGACAGTTCTGGGACATTCACTCCATACAGCGGTTGAAACCGCTGTATGGAGGGAATGTCATAGAACTGTCAGAAATAGACTATTTCTGACAGTTCTGGGACATTCACTCCATACAGCGGTTGAAACATTGTATCTATTTGTTTCCATAAATGGATCCATTTATGGAAACAAATAGATACAATGTTTCAACCGCTGTATGGAGTGAGTGTCCCAGAACTGTCATAAATAGTCTATTTCTGACAGTTCTATGACACTCACTCCATACAGCGGTTGAAACATTGTATCTATTTGTTTCCATAAATGAATCCATTTATGGAAACAAATAGATACAATGTTTCAACCGCTGTATGGAAGGAATGTCCCAGAACTGTCAGAAATAGTCTATTTCTGACAGTTCTGGGACATTCCCTCCATACAGCGGTTTCAACCGCTGTATGGAGGGAATGTCCCAGAACTGTCAGAAATAGTCTATTTCTGACAGTTCTGGGACATTCCCTCCATACAGCGGTTTCCGGCAAAAAGTGTATGTGCAGAGTTCCTCTATTCTGCAGATACACTTAGAGGAGCTCTGCAGATACACTTAGAGGAACTCTGCAGATACACTTTTTGCCGGCTTGGAATTATTCTTATTTTCATCCTACTTCTTCTTCTTCTTCTTCATCCTCATCCTCTTCTTCTTCTTCTGAGGATGAGGATGAGGATAAAGAAGAAGCAGAAGTAGGATGAAAATAAGATTAATTCCAAGCCGGCAAAAAGTGTATGTGCAGAGCTCCTCTAAGTGTATCTGCAGAGCTCCTCTAAGTGTATCTGCAGAATAGAGGAGCTCTGCACATACACTTTTTGCCGGCTTGGAATTATTCTTATTTTCATCCTACTTCTTCTTCTTCTTCTTCATCCTCATCCTCTTCTTCTTCTTCTGAGGATGAGGATGAAGAAGAAGAAGAAGAAGTAGGATGAAAATAAGATTAATTCCAAGCCGGCAAAAAGTGTATGTGCAGAGTTCCTCTAAGTGTATCTGCAGAATAGAGGAACTCTGCACATACACTTTTTGCCGGCTTGGAATTATTCTTATTTTCATCCTACTTCTTCTTCTTCATCCTCATCCTCAGAAGAAGAGGATGAGGATGAGGATGAAGAAGAAGAAGAAGAAGAAGAAGAAGTAGGATGAAAATAAGAATAATTCCAAGCCGGCAAAAAGTGTATGTGCAGAGTTCCTCTATTTCTGACAGTTCTCTGACAGCTTCTTCACATGTACAGCGGTTGAAACATCTGTATCCTAAATGGAAACTAATAGATACAATGTTTCAACCGCTAAACATGTGTTCCTTCTGTCAGAGAACTGTCAGAAATAGCGGAGCTCACTGCAGGGACACTTTTGCCGGCTGATCGGGAAATATTCGATTCGCGCACCCGAAGTAGGCAAAATTTCGGATTCGACGCGAATCGAATATTTCCTGAAATTCGACTCGAATTCCGGTTCGCCTGGTTCGATTCGCTCATCTCTAGATATGAGCAATAGACACATTGTAGAACAGCATAAAAAAACACAAAAAGGTTGTTCCAAAGAGTGTGAACTATCAAAAGACAATAAACCTTCGAACTAGGCCAGGGATCAACACAGAATGCCTGAGCCCTAGGACCCAGGGGCTGGGAAGGGCATAGGTAGTGGACTAGTCCACTTACAAACAGCGAGAACAAGAACATAAACCAAACACAAAGAAAAAAAGAAAGTTAAAATAAAATTACATTTGGGGGCAAAAGGAAGGAAGAGGATAAGGAGGGATCAGTAGGATGGGGTGAAAATTGGAAGAAGAAAGGGAACAAGGCAGAGGAGGAAAAAAGGAGAAAAGTAGAGAAAAAGAAGTTCCGCCAGGCTGGGAGATGGAAGGATGGGTGCAAGGTTGGGAGAGGGTAAGACCAATTTGGGGTGCACACTTTGAGTAACGTAGCATGGAAGTCATGGAGGATAACAGTCATCTTTTCATAGATCTTAAGGGTCAGCAGGATGCATTTCATCCATGCAAACGAAACAGTAGGCTTTTTCCAAGCCATGATTATTGCATCTATATAAAGAAAAGGTGCAGCGCTAGATGTAAATATAACTAAACATATTGAAACAACAGAAGAAAGAATTTAATGGCTTACATGTGTGGAGATTTATTTTGATAATTGAGACATTTGGGACACTATTTTGATATTTTGGACACTTTTTATAAGGTGGGATTGGTGGATATATTTATTATTTAGGTAAAAAAAAAAAAAAAAAAAAGTAAAGTTTTATATATTTTGTTTGCTTGGCCTTCAAGGGTGGAGGTGGATAACTTTTCTGGGATATTATATTGGGATTGTGTTGCTGTGTATTTTTATATATTGAAACAACATGCTAAATGGACATAAAAAAGGCATATAATTGCAATACAATCAAGTGTAAAATGGTGAATTACACTGAGTGAATTAAAATGAGTGAATGTCCCAAAATGATTCACACGCCCACATGGGGAACCAACAGATCCAATTGAAGTGCGTGAAAACGGAAATCCGGTGTATCACACAGTGGATGTGGGTATAAAGAATGCGCACTCACCAGAAGTGCGTCAAAAATGCGCATATAAGATATCCTCTCTCATCAGGTAGTGGTCATCTACTGCCAGAACAGGGTCAGAGTAATGCATCATCCAATCTCATCCAGGGTAGGTACTCCAATAAGGCCTTAACATGATTATCGCATGCTTGGCAGCAATAAATAAGTAGCTGGTCAATTTCTGCTGGTAGGAAAAAGGACCCGGCGTTGGACAGTGAAGCAGAACTAATTTGGCATTCTTGCGGGTACATGAAAGAGAGTGAACAAGAGTCCAAAGATCAAAATCCCACTAGGCTGGAGCAGGACCACCAAATATGAATTTCATCTCCTCGCTGACCCCACTCCTGGAAACATCTATCAATATAAGATGGATTGATCTGGCAATGTGGGCTGGGACCCAGTACCAGCAGAGGAGAAACCTAAAGGCAGCCTCCAGTGTGGCTGTATTAAAAGAACACTTTGCTATACTGGACTAGACTTTGCTCCAATCTCCCAAATCAATGGGGGACAGGTCTTGCTCCCACTTAAAGTGTCACTAAACCCAATAAAACAATTGCACTTCCATGTTCTGTGTACTGTGGGAGACCAGATATAGTGAATGCAGGGTCCGGGGAGACCAGATATAGTGAATGCAGGGTCCGGGGAGAGCAGATATAGTGAATGCAGGGTCCGGGGAGACCAGATATAGTGAATGCAGGGTCCGGGGAGACCAGATATAGTGAATGCAGGGTCCGGGGAGACCAGATATAGTGAATGCGGGGTCCGGGGAGACCAGATATAGTGAATGCAGGGTCCGGGGAGACCAGATATAGTGAATGCAGGGTCCGGGGAGAGCGGATATAGTGAATGCGGGGTCCGGGGAGACCAGATATAGTGAATGCAGGGTCCGGGGAGACCAGATATAGTGAATGCAGGGTCCGGGGAGACCAGATATAGTGAATGCAGGGTCCGGGGAGACCAGATATAATGAATGTAGGGTCCAGGGTTCAGTAACACTTTAAGCACATAGGATCGGGAACTGAGGTACTGTAAGCGATGAGAGAGGAATATATCATAGAAATGATGCCAGGAGCTCCTGAGGAGTGCAGGCTGGTGTGTTCACAGGCTGTTTTTTTAACCTGTGTCGTAGCGTTTGAGAGAGGGATATCCTGTGTCAGCAATTGGATGTAGCAAAAATATTCAGTAGAGGGAGTCTTGTGGGACTCTTGGTTTGAGGACCATGAAGGGAAGGTGTGAGATCCAAGGAAATGCTGAACCTGTGAGAACTCGTGAGTGGGCCACCACGAGAAAATGTGTGGCTGTTCCAGTCCTGGTGGGAACACAGGGCTGCTTAAGAGAGGAAGGAGAGGAAGAAACGGAGAGATGTGCATACTTTTGCAAATCATACGCATCATGAAATAAAGTGTCAGAGCCAATGTTACCTGATATCTGATTTAGAAATCTGAACAATAGTTGTGTGTAAAGAAGTACAATTCTTAGAACTGAACTTCAGATACATACAGTCATGGCCAAAAATATCTGCACCCCTGCATTTCTGTCAGATAACGCACCACTTCGCCCAGAAAATTGTTGCAATTACAAATGGTTAGGCATTCTCATGTTTATTTCTTTTGTTTGTATTGGTACGACACAAAAAATTGGAGAAACAAAAAGCCAAATCTGACACATTCCACACAAAACCCCAAAAATGGCCTGGATGAAATTATAGGCATCTTCTCGAAATTGTAAGAAACAAGTGCATTCCAAGTTTATGATGCTCCTGTAATTTGTACTCAAACTCATCTGTATCAATTAACAGATCTTAATGTTCCAGTGTCCACTGCGCGCAACATTGTCAAGACGTTTACAGCCCATGGCACTGTAGCCAATCTCCCTGGACATGGACGAAAGAGAAATACTTGATCAAAGATTGCAACAAAGGATTGTTCAATTGGTGGATAAAGAACGTCGATCAGCTTCCAGACAAATTCAAGCTGACCTTCAGGCACAGGGTACAACTGTGTCAACTCGTACTATACTTTGCAATCTGAAAGAAAAGGGATGCTATTGTAGGAGACCCAGGAGGACCCCATTGCTGACACAGAAACATAAAAAAGCCAAATTGGAGTTTGCCAAAATCCTTATGGGAGAACATTCTGTGGACAGATGTTAAAAAATTACAGGTATTTTGTAAAGCTCATCATTCTACTGTTTTCAGAAAAAGAAATGAGGCCTTTAAATAAAAGAATACAGTCGCTGCAGTCAAACATGGATGGTGGAGGTTCACTGATGTTTTGGGGTTGCTTTGCTGCTTCAGGCACTGGATGCCTTGATCGTGTGCATAGCATTGTGAAATCTGAAGACTACCAAAGAATTCTGGGGTACAATGTAGGGCCCAGTGTCAGAAAGTTGGGTCTTCATCAGAGGTCATGGGTCTTACAGTAGGACAATCACCCAAAGCAAACGGCAAAAAGCACCCAGAATTGGTTTAAGACAGAGCGCCTGAGAGTACTGGACTGGCCATCAATGAGTTTAGATCTCAATCCCATAGAGCACCTGTGGAGAGATCTCAAAACAGCAGTTGGGGAAAGGAACCATTTCAATCTGAGAGACCTGGAGCAGTTGACGAAATAAGAGTGGTCCAAAATTCCAGTAGAGAGGTGGAAGAAACTCACTGATAGTTACAGGAAGCGATTGGTTTCAGTTATTTATTTCCAAGGGGTGTGCTACCAAATATTAAATTGAGGGTGCCAAGAATTCTGCCCAGTTCATTTTTGGGGTTTTGCGTGGAATGTGTCAGAGCTGGCTTTTTGTTTTTCCACTTTTTTGTGGAATATCAATACAAACTAGAAAAGCTACAATTTCTGGGGAAATTGTGTGAAGTGTTCTTGCCTCCACCAGTAGTCTACAACTGGAGTGGGCGGAGTAACTGGGTGGAGTGGGCGGAGTAGCTGGGTGGAGTGGGCGGAGTAACTGTTGTGTGGTTGGAGTGGAGTTTAGATATCATGTCCTGATTTTTCAGCTCACACTCTAGCTTTTGTCAGCTCCCACTCTAGTTTTGAACATTCCGCCATTCATTCCTACGGGACCAATTTCACCACAAAAACGGCGATATTTCGTGAACCATTCGGCGAAACGTTCCACAAATAATCAGGAACAATCCGCACGTTTCGGTATATTACTGTCTATGTAGTGTAAAAACTGTGGGAGGAGTTAGGGGGGTAAATTTGGCTATAATAATAAGAATATATATGTGAGATAACCAGGGGCAGACTGACAACTCATGGGGCCCCCGGGCAATAGGGGATTATGGGGCCCCTGTGTCCTCGCCCACATTCAAACTACACCTAAAAAAGCCTATGAAAAGTACCAGGGGCATCTCATGGGGCCCCCTACTGACCACGAGCCCTTGGCCAGAGCCCGAGAGCCTGAATTGTCAGTCCGCCCCTGGAGATAACAGTAAGTGGTCTACCATGCAAGAACACTTAACAAAAGAACTAAACATGAGAATGCCGAACTATTTGTACTTGCAACAATTTTCTGAGTGAAGTGATGCATTATCTGACAGAAATGCAGGGGTGTCAATATATTTGGCTGTAAAGCCCTATGTGATCACACTGTAATTATAAAAGTATCTAAATTCTAACTCTGTTACTTATCTGTATACTTAGAAGAAAACTACAACTATTTGCTCTCCTTGTCATATGTTATAATCTCCACTTGTGTTTCAGCAAGCTCATGTGCAAATAGATGAACAAAGGCAAGAAAAAAATAGCATCTCAGACTGTACTCAGTGTCTGACTGTACTCAGTGTCTATGCCAACATGGAGTGGATGCTGGAAGCTGGTACTCTCTTTAGCAGTCTGGACATAGCAAATACTTATCTACCCCACCACAGACTGGAGATCTTCACTGTGCAATAGGTCCTGCACCACACAGCCTCTAGCGAAAAATGTTAAAAAAATTATTATTATTATTATTATTATACAGTATTTATAAAGCGCCGATAGTTCGCTCAGCGCTGTACATTACAAAGGGGGACAGAACATGTGACAGAACAATACCAATACAATGCAAAACATGAGGGGATCGAGGGCCCTGCTCTTTCGAGCTTACAATCTAGGAGGGAGGGGATGGTGGTACAGGAGGAGATAGCTGTGGGGGATGGAGTGGTAGGAAGAGTGGAGGAGGTCGGCAAGTTAGCAGGGGGTGGGGTAGGCTTCCCTGAAGAGATGGGTTTTCAGGGTGCGACTAAAGGAGAGGAGAGTAGGTGATAATCTGATGGGTTGGGGCAGGGAGTTCCAGAGGATGGGTGACACCCTGGAGAAGTCCTGGAGGCGGGCATGGGAGGAGGAGACCAGGGAACTAGAGAGAAGGAGGTCTTGTGAGGAGCGGAGTGTGCGTGTTGGGCGGTACTTGGATATTAGGTCAGTGATGTAGTTCGGGGCAGTATGGTGGACGGCTTTGTACGTCAGTGTTAGGATTTTGAATTTGATCCGTTGCGCAATCGGAAGCCAGTGGAGGGATTGGCAGAGGGGGGTGGAGGACACTGAATGGAGGCCAGTGGAGGGATTGGCAGAGGGGGGTGGCGGAGATGGAGCGGTTGGAAAGGTGAATGAGTCTGGCAGCCGTATTCAGGATGGACTGAAGCGGGGATAGCCAGCGGCGAGGCAGGCCAGTGAGGAGGGAGTTGCAGTAGTCGAGTCGTGATATGATGAGGGAGTGGATGAGCTGTTTAGTGGTTTCTGGGGTTAGGAATGGGCGTATTTTGGCGATGTTGTGGAGGTGGAGTCTGCACGAGTTTGTTAAAGATTGGACTTGGGGCTGGAAGGATAGGTTGGAGTCCAGAATGACACCAAGTACTCTGGCCTGCGAGGGGGGGTCCACCCAGCTGTATTTGTGCATAGATGCTACTGCCTTCTTTCAATAGATAGTGCACTCACAGTCTGACAGACTTATGGATAGGCTTCCCACTGAAACTGGAGGCCACAGCATGCATATGCCACTGTAGATTAGAGGATTTCTGAAGATTTCAGACAGAAGCTTTGTGGCACATTTCCACACGATGTTGTAGGTAAGTGAGAACCATGTATGGACAGGCTGAATGTCACCAAATTGATCAATCAACTTTGGTACAACCAGCCTGTCCGATTTTACATGTGATCATTGCTAGCAGTTATAGTAGTGGCTAGCAGTAATCATTGTGTTCTCCAGTGGGGGCGGCTTCCCTCAACCCCCCATCGGGAGAACACAATGGCTCCTCATGAAGGATTCCCCCATCAACACTGACTTTGTTGATGTGGGATCACTCCGTCTATGGCCAGCTTTAAGCACGGTTGCTCCTCTCCTTATATTCATGTACCTGCAGGACCAGGTTTACCATTATGCCCAGTGGATGTGCTTATACAGTTGCAAGAAAAATTATGTGAACCCCTTGGGATTATGTGGAGTTTTGCATGAATTGGGCATAAAATGTGCTCTGAACGTCATCTAAGTCACAACAATAGAAGAACACAGTCTGCTGAACATAATACTGCATAAACATTAGATGTTGCCATGGTTTAATTGCACATAACATGTAAACATTAACAGTGCAGGGAGGAAAAAGTATGTGAGGCCCTAGCTTAATGACTTCTCCCAGAGCTAATTGGAGCCAGGAGTGAGCCAACCTTGACTCCAATCAGTGTGATGATATTGGATGTGTTGCTGACAGCTGTCCTGCCCTTAAAAAACACACACCTGTTTTGGGTTTACTGGTTTCAAGAAGCACTGTCTGATGTGAACCATGCCTCGCAGAAAAGAGCTCTCAGAAGACCTACCATCAAGAATTGTTGACTTGCATGAAGCTGGAAAGGGTTACAAAAGTATCTTCAAAAGCCTTGATGTTCATGTGTCCACGGTAAGACAGACTGTCTACAAATGGAGAAAGTTTAGCACTGTTGCTACTCTCCCTAGGCGTGGTCGTCCTGTAAAAATGACTGCAAGAGCAGAGCGCAGAATGCTGCATGAGGTAAAGAAGAATCCCAGAGTGTCAGCTAAAGACCTACAGAAATCTCTGGCACATGCTAACATTTTTGTTGACACATCTACAATAAGGAAAACATTAAACAAGAATGGAGTACACGGGAGGACACCACGGAGGAAGCCATTGCAGTCCAAAAAGAATATTGCAGCACGTTTGAAGTTTGCAAAAGAGCACCTGGATGTTCCACAGCACTACTGCCAAAATATATTGTGGACAGATGAAACCAAGATTGAGTTGTTTGGGAAGAACACACAACACTATGTGTGGAGAAAAAAAGGCACAGCACACCAACATCAAAACCTCATCCCCACTGTGAAACATGGCGGAGGGAGCATCATGGTTTGGGGCTGCTTTGCTGCCTCAGGGCCTGGACGGATTGTTGTCATTGACGGGAAAATGAATTTCAGAGTTTATCAAGACATTTTGCAGGAAAACGTACGACCATCTGTCCGCCAACTGAAGCTCCACAGAGGATGGGTGATGCAACAGGACAATGACCCAAAGCATACAAGTAATTCAACAAAACAATGGCTGCAACAGCACAGAATACGCCTTCTGGAGTGGCCCAGTCAGAGTCCTGACCTCAACCTGATTGAAATGCTGTGGCATGACCTTAAGAGAGCGATTCACACCAGACATCCCAAGAATATTGCTACACTGAAACAGTTTTGTGAAGAGGAGTGGTCCAAAATGACTCCAGATCGTTGTGCAGGTCTGATCTGCAACTACAGGAAACGTTTGGTTGAGGTTATTGCTGCTAAAGGAGGGTCAAGCAGTTATTAAGTCCAAAGGTTCACATACTTTTTCCCCCTGCACTGTGAATGTTTACATGTTATGTGCAATTAAACCATGGCAACATCTAATGTTTGTGTAGTATTATGTTCAGCAGACTGTGTTCTTCTATTGTTGTGACTTAGATGACGTTCAGAGCACATTTTATGCCCAATTCATGCAAAACTCCACGTAATCCCAAGGGGTTCACATACTTTTTTCTTGCAAATGTAAGTGGCAGAGGCAAGAAGGGGCTTTTCTCTCAATCACACTTTTTATCAGTCATCGGTCATTGCATAAAAGGTTACATGCATTTTCACAACATTTTATAACAAGTTAGTGCCAATAAAACATAAACATGGTAATGATAATGAAAATGTTCTGTAAAAGTGTTTGTGGTAGAAGAGGGGTATTGCTTTGGGTGCCAAAGGTTGTCTACCTACAGGATCTAGTCATTAGAATGTGTTCCTGACTGGTTAGTTTATACATTCTGTTGCAAAAACTCATCTCAGCAAAGTAGTTTTTTTTTATAGTAATTCAGGTCCCTATGTGGTCCAGACATTGCCTATAAGAGGGTCACAGGAAAGTGCATGATCAGCGAGAGTTTTGGCTGAATGCCACATAGGCCGTAAGGCAACGTATTTTATTTTAACTAAAATGTACCACTTTACTCCCTGCCAAATAGGAGATTTAGAATCTGTGGACCATTCAGAATTGCATTTCATTTGTCCTGATTTTACAAAACCGAAATTTTGTTTCTTCTTCCTAAGGTTTTTTTTTTTCTCCTTTTTTTGCAATATGTGTGAACTGCTGTGCTCGAAGTCACAGCCTGAAGCACAGGAAAGTTGCTTTGCAGAAGCTCATAATGTGATAATTAAACTGCTAACAGCCAACTTAGTGATGGCATTTGCCAAAGATGTGAAAGTCGACTCACAATTGCACCTTACTAAAGGGGATGCATCAGGAACAGCAGCAATTAGACTATATGTACACATATATTTTTTACATACTCTAATATACATTTTTTTTTTTACTCCAATGGCTGCATTAAATTTTTATGGGGAGTGAGATGGGAATGAAACATGTTTCCTTTTCACTGCAAAGTGATTTATTACCTCCACACGCGCACCCCCTTAAAAAAAAAAAAAGCAGAACTAATTAGCAGAGTAATTAATTAATATAAATTTGCATATTTGCATTTGCAATTAGTGCAGTCGACTGATTAGTCTGAAAATGGGAAGTTTGACTCATTAAATGTTAGTGTGTGCTGGACCGGAAAGCGGCTGCCAGATGAGGCGAAAAAGGGTGGAATAAGCCGGCGTGTGCTGAGCTCAGGAGTCTTTTGTTAGAAGAACAAGCGGAGAGAATCTGTATTTAGTCTCAAAGAGTTCTGGATTTTTGATTGAAGATAAGTTTCTTTTGCAAACGTTAGCTTTGCCTCCTTTGATTTCCTTTATTGTACACTGCAAAGATTCCTCATTATTTAAAACAGTACATTTTCTGAAACATAGATTTACGCAGTAGATGGACCATTGAAGTTTTATGCGCTTACATGCCTATTTTTTGTATTTATGTAAAAAATATAGCAAACTGTCAAGATTTGTTCTTCAACTTACATTTCCAATATGTTTTTTTCTTGTAGACTATTGAACAAGATGTCATTCATCAAAGAAAACACACTATGATCAATTGTGATGGATCCAGTTGCATCCAGACAATAGGCAGGATTGTCAATTGCCAATATGCTTCTGATGCATTTTTAAAGAGAACATGTTACCAGTTTTTTTTTACTTTCACAAAAAACTTTGCAGAAGCTGATATGTGCTTTTAACATATTTTAGCCATTTTATTTGCCTGTAAAAGACTTCCTTGTGTAAACATCAAAGAGCCCTGAGAATGGTGCTGGATGCTGCTTAGATGCCATCTCAGGGCTTTTACTTAAGGGACACTCTATAACAGGGGTCTCCAAACTGCGGCCCGTGGGCCAAATGCAGCCCTTTGCTTGCCTTTTTCTGGCCCTTGGGGCACTATTCCTCCCATTAACAGCAGCAAGGAGGAACCATTCCTTCCAATGATATCAACAGTGGGGAACCATATCTCTCACTGACACCAGGAATGGGGCATTTCTCCTTTCATGGTTATAAACAATTAGGCCCTAATGCCCCCAGTGACACTAATGATGGGGCACTATTCCTCCCAGTGATACCAATCATGGGGTACTATTCCTCCCACTAATATCGATAATGGGGCACTGTTCCTCCCACTAATATCAATAATGGGGCACTGTTCCTCCCACTAATATCAATAATGGGGCACTATTCCTCCCACTACTATCAATAATGGGACACTGTTCCTCCCACTAATATCAATAATGGGACACTGTTCCTCCCACTAATATCAATAATGGGACACTGTTCCTCCCTCTAATATCAATAATGGGACACTGTTCCTCCCACTAATATCAATAATGGGACACTGTTCCTCCTACTAATATCAATAATGGGACACTATTCCTCCCACTAATATCAATAATGGGGCACTGTTCCTCCCACTAGTATCAATAATGGGACACTGTTCCTCCCACTAATATCGATAATAGGACACTGTTCCTCCCACTAATATCAATAATGGGGCACTATTCCTCCCACTAGTATCGATAATGGGACACTGTTCCTCCCACTAGTATCGATAATGGGACACTGTTCCTCCTACTAGTATCGATAATGGGGCACTATTCCTCCCACTAGTATCGATAATGGGACACTGTTCCTCCCACTAATATCAATAATGGGGCACTGCTCCTCCCACTAATATCGATAATGGGACACTGTTCCTCCCACTAATATCAATAATGGGGCACTATTCCTCCCACTAGTATGAATAATGGGACACTATTCCTCCCACTAATATCAATAATGGGGCACTGTTTCTCCCACTAATATCAATAATGGGACACTGTTCCTCCCACTAATATCAATAATGGGACACTGTTCCTCCCACTAATATCAATAATGGGACACTGTTTCTCCCACTAATATCAATAATGGGACACTGTTCCTCCCACTAATATCAATAATGGGACACTGTTCCTCCCACTAATATCAATAATGGGGCACTATTCCTCCCACTAATATCAATAATGGGGCACTATTCCTCCCACTAATATCAATCATGGAGCACTATTCTTCTCCAACCCCGAGACATTGCTTACTCCCACTGACACCGGGGCATTTTTTTTATTCCCACTGGCCACTCTGGCCCCCTAAAGACTGAAGTACAGTAAACTTGCCCTTTGTTTAGAAAGTTAGTAGACCCCTAATCTATAGTATTCCTCTCTACCACCTACATTATTATTACTATTATACAGGAGTTATATAGTGCCAACAGTTTGTAAGACAATGTAAGTACAATTACAATACCAATCAATACATAATCTACATAAAAGGTTATGTAGGGAGAGACAGAGGAGCTAGGCCAGCCCAGACATTATTTAGGCCTGCCATAAGAGGAGAGGGCTAGAACATGTAAGGAGGGAGGTAACTGTGCTAAGGAATTGAGTGATTTGTGAATAAATAAACTACAAGTCCCGAGAGCCTTGTCAGTTTGTAGTCCTCAATTACTGTGAAGCGCCATGGTAGTACATTGGAACTTCTTATCAGTATATCTATGCACTACCACACAGTGCACTCCCAGCACAAAGACCGGGGTATCACTGAGAGCCCCGGGTCCCATTCTAACGATCGGACCCTGCGACACCAGATTCTGGGTCACATGATTGCTGTGATAGCCTCTGATTGGCTATCACAGTGATCAGGCACTGTACAGCCCGCCCGCCCTTGTTTTTTTTTCTCTGTGAATGAAGGAGAGAGATACATTGTATCTCTCTCTCTCTCCTTGCATGGAGGAAAAGAAAAAAACTGTAAAAAAAAAGTGATAAATATATAAATAAATCAATATGAAAAAATAAAGAAAAAAATACTTAGGTTTGATCTAGTTTAGTGCCAGGGTTAGTGTTTAGGTCAAAGGTCAGGGTCAAAGGTCAGGATTTTTTTTTTTTACTGGTATCAATGTCAGTTAGTGTCAGTGTGTTTTAAGTAAACACCCCCCCCTCCCTCCCAAAAAAAACCCCAAAATGCACACTATTGTTTCTAGGCTGTACTGTGGGTACAAACAACAAATAACATACACATAGATGGTATCGCTGCGATCATCAAGAGCTGGAAAATTTATTTTGGGTTGTTCTTTGGTGGTAGGTTATGGTAGTAACAAGAAACACACAGCTAATTTTAAAAAAAATATTTTATTTTTACTATTTTGGGCCAGTTTTCCTTTCATAATAAAAATAAAAATCAGGAGATATCCATTATCATTTACCACCAAATGAAAGCCCAATTTTTACTGAAAAAAACGCGGTATAATTCACTTGGATGTACAAAGCAGTTGTGGTGATAAAAATTACAAAAAATAGTGCAGCGCTAGCAACCTATACTAAAAAACAAATATATAAATGGAAATATCACACATAGAATGCACAGTAAATGATATCACCATATCTGGTGTTATGTGCTCATAGAGTAAATACTATGTGCAACAGTCCATAAATTCAAATGATGGTGAGAAAATCACAGCAAACTCCGTGAGGTGATCACAGTGCCACTCTGTGCAGTCAATCCACAAATGGCCAAGATGGCCCCTCACCTCCTTAATGCGACTTAATGGGCCAAACAGCCATATAGGTGACCTTATACACCAAATAAGGTATCATCAAGGGACGGAACGCTTGGATAGATCACTCCAATATCTTCTCCTATCTCCTAGGCAGTCAATCCTCAAATGGCCAAGATGGCCCCTCACCTCCTTAATGCGACCCAATGGGCCAAACAGCCATATAGGTGACCTTATACACCAAATAAGGTATCATCAAGGGATGGAACGCTTGGATAGATCACTCCAATATCTTCTCCTATCTCCTAGGCAGTCAATCCTCAAATGGCCAAGATGGCCCCTCACCTCCTTAATGCGACCCAATGGGCCAAACAGCCATATAGGTGACCTTATACACCAAATAAGGTATCATCAAGGGATGGAACGCTTGGATAGATCACTCCAATATCTTCTCCTATCTCCTAGGCAGTCAATCCTCAAATGGCCAAGGTGGCCCCTCACCTCCTTAATGCGACCCAATGGGCCAAACAGCCATATAGGTGACCTTATACACCAAATAAGATATCATCAAGGCATGGAACGCTTGGATAGATCACTCCAATATCTTCTCCTATCTCCTAGGTACTCGATTCCACAGGGCCATTTATAGGATAACATTAAAAACAAAAAAGATCCTACTGGAGTGTCTTCAGAGAGGCTCAGAAGGGCCAGGTTGTTGTCCAGGGGTTGTATGAAGAGGAGAGAGTAGTTTTGAAAACTTACATGCCTTGGAAATGCTGTTACACTGGGCTGCATGAAGAACCTACATGTCTTGGACTCTTTCCTGGCTGTGCAAACCAATTATGCTCCCTACTTTTATGACAACGGACCTGGAAGCACCAACGGAATCCTGGCCCTTCGGAGCCTCTCTGAAGACACTCCAGTAGGATCTTTTTTGTTTTTAATGTTATCCTATAAATGGCTCTGTGGAATCGAGTACCTAGGAGATAGGAGAAGATATTGGAGTGATCTATCCAAGCGTTCCATCCCTTGATGATACCTTATTTGGTGTATAAGGTCACCTATATGGCTGTTTGGCCCATTGGGTTGCATTAAGGAGGTGAGGGGCCATCTTGGCCATTTGTGGATTGACTGCATACTGAGTGGCACTGTGATCACCTCACGGAGTTTGCTGTGATTTCTCACCATCATTTGAATTTATGGACTGTTGCACATAGTATTTACTCTATGAGCACATAACACCAGATATTGTGATATCATTTACTGTGCATTCTATGTGTGATATTTCCATTTATATATTTGTGTTTTAGTATAGGTTGCTAGCGCTGCACTATTTTTTGTAATTTTTATGTTTTTTCCTTGTGGTTGAGGCGAGTGTGAGCTGCTTAATAATAGTTGTGGTGATATGTACAGTTTTACTAACACATGTCAAAGTTGCAAGATTGTGCTTAGGCGTTAAGATTTGTTTTACCTTTAGGCGTGAAGGGGTTAAGGAGTATTGGCTCCTATAGTGTTATATAGGCAATTAAGTTCTTTGTCATTTTGTTTTTACATAGTTACATAGTTAGTCTGGCTGAAAAAAGACAAAAGTCCATCCAGTTCAAACAAATAAAAAAAAAAAGTTATAATCCTTTGCCTACCATTGATCCAGAGGAAGGCAAAATAAAACAGCAAAGCATGATCCAATTTGCTCCTGCAGGGAAAACGTTCCTTCCTGATCCCCTGAGAGGCCATCAGATATTCCCTGGATCATCTTTACCTATAAATGTTAGTATCCATTTATATTGTGTGTATCTAAGAAAGAATCCAGGCCTTTTTTAACTTCTAGCTCTCTAAAAGATTTACCCCCCTTCATGACCAGGCCATTTTTTGCTGTTCGGCACTGCGCTATTTCAGCTAGTAATGGTCTTGCAAAGAAAATTTATGTCATTTTTTTAACACAAATAGAGCTTTCTTTTGGTGGTATTTGATCACCTGCAGTTTTTACTTTTTGCGCTATAAACAAAAAAAAACCTAAAATTTAAAAAAAAATGATATTTTTCTCTTTTGGTTCTAAAAAATATCCAATAAACTCAAAGTTAGTCATAAATTTAGGCCAAAATGTATGCTGCTACATGTCTTTGGTAAAAAAAATCCCAGTACATGTATATGAATTAGTTTGTGTGAAAGTTATAGCATCTACAAACTATGGTATATACAGTGAGGAACAGAAGTATTTGAACACCCTGCGATTTTGCAAGTTCTCCCACTTAGAAATCATGGAGGGGTCTGAAATTCACATTGTAGGTGCATTCCCACTCTGAGAGACAGAATTTAAAAAAAAAAATTCAGGAAATCCTCACTGTATATTGGAATTTCCACAGCTTTTACTTTCTGACTGCCTATCACATTTCTTGAGGTGCCAAAATACTAGAGCAGTACAATCCCCCCCCCCAAATGACCCCTTTTTCGAAAGTAGACAATCCAAGGATTTGGCAGAGAGGCATGCTGAGTTCCTGGAAGATTTTATTTTTTACCACAAATTTTTCTTACACAAAGTTGTCACTTAAATGATATATTGCTCATGCATGCCATGGGTATATGTGGAATAACACCCCAAAACACATAATTCTACTTCTGAGTATGGAGATACCACATGTGAGAGTCTTTTTGGAAGCCTAGCTACATACAGGCCCCCCAATATCCAATGACCACCTCCAGGCTTTCAAATTCATATTTTCTTATATCACTTCTCCACCACCTATCACAGTTTCGGAGGCCCTAAAATGCCAGGATAGTACAAACACCCCCTCAAATGACCCCTTCTTGGAAAGTAGACACCCCAAGGAATTTGATAAGAGGCATGGTAAGTATTCTACAGATAGCATTTTTGTCACAAGGTTTTGAAAAAGGAAAAAAAGACAAGAAAAAATAAATTTTTGTTTCTTTGTTTTCCAAAAACATGTGGCAACAAATGGGATCTGCAAAATTCTCACTGTGCCTCTTAGCAAATACCTTGGAGTGTCTACTTTCCAAAAAGGGGTCATTTGGAGGGGTTGTTTCTACTATCCTGGCATTTCAGGGACATCATTAGAAACCCTTTGAGGACCAAGGGACGTATTTGTCCCATATATTTAATTGCCTGTATCATCTGATTAAGAACTTAAAAAACTTTTTTTTTTTGGTTTGAGTCAAAATATTAGTTCTTATCAACAAATGGATCTAGCTTTTTGCCAATTATTTCATGAAATGGCTTAGTTACAGCAACTGAAATGTACAAACTTTAAAAATAAAAAATTGATTCTTTTGGCGTTCCGTAATCTTATGGTCCTCAAAGGATTAATTAACCTCCATAGCAGTCTGATTATTTCAGATTTTTGGTGCTGAAAGCGGTACCATTTTTTTTGCATGGAAATATGTAGTTTTTTATTGTAGGCTGTAATTTTTAGGAATAACTCACTGAAATCTGTCCGAACAAGAGTCTAGTAAACATCCCGGATATGATAAAATTTGAAACACGAAATCATAAATTATAATTTAATAAATAATCATAAAAAATAATAATATAATAATAATAAATTTAATTCAATAATATAATCAAACCAAAAACACTGAAATTTGAAATACAGAGGCAAATTCGCACATCGCTGAGCAAAGTCGCAAAATCATTTTCAGTGTCTGATGACAAATTTCCCCCACGAATCATTATCACTCAATTCTGCAAGTGGTTCTGATTTACTATCGCTGTTCTCTAGCCGGTCTAAAACCGCTTTTGACCTAAAGGGACGCTTTTTGGACGCCATGGACTTTTCTAAGTTTCCAGGCAGAAAGAACAGACAAAATGCAGGCAGGGGACAGGACAAAGCAGTAGGGACAATATGTATGTGAAATGCATTGAAACAGCAATGTTTTACTATATAATAATCATTTTAAAAAAATTACATTTTTTAAAAATTTCAATTTTGCCGCCGGTTCCGGCACCCGTACGTCCCAACGTCACAGGGACCGGAACACGGAAACCGGATGCCGGCATCGGCCAGAGGAGATGGCCGGGGACGCTGCAGGGGACACATCGTGGGAGCGAAGGACAAGGTAAGTGCTGCAGGGACTCCCTGAGCAACGCCGCATGGTAAGCCCGAGTGTAGCTCGGGGTTACCGCTTGTGGAACTGAAATTTTACCCCGAGCTACACTCGGGAATACCGCCAGGGAGGTTAAGAACTTAAAAAACTTTACCTTACATGTATGTTTGTTTACGTACTGGCTTGGGGTCAACACGTGCTCACACAGACGCACATGTGCGGGGGGCGAGGGTGGGGTTTTTTTGGGGTTTTTTAGTTATTTCGATTTTTTTATTATTTTTACACTGTACCTTTCATTTTTTTGGTCACTTTTATTGCTATCACAGGGAATGTAAATATCCCATGTGACTGCAATAGGCATTGACAGGTATTCTTTTTTGTGAAAGCTGGGGTCTATTAGACTCTAGAAATCTCTTCTGCCCTTATATCATCTGATCTCACCAAGATCGGTGTGATCAGATGCTTTCCCAGTTAAAAATGGCGCTTTTAAAGTCCGGCGAAATGGAAATGATGAAATGCTTGTAGCTTCCGGTCTCTTAGACCATAGAGATGATTGGAGCCTCTGCATGATTGGAGCCTCTCCCTGGCTGCATTCTCGGATTCCCCTGTGGGACAGGAGAGCCCAAGAAAACTGTGGAAGGTGGCAGGAGGGGGGTGTTGTCCCTTTCAGCTGCTTGTAAAATCGATTCAGCAGCTAATTGGCCACTAGGATTGCTTTTACATGAAAGCTGACCGCCAGCTGAAAAACCAATACGAGGATGATGTCTGTAGCTGCAGGCATCATCCCTGTATAACCACTGAAAGTTCAGCGACGTACCAGTACATTGCTGGTCCATGGGCATATATGTAACAGCAGAGAACATGGACATATGATGAATCGGGTCTGTGGATCAATATGACCGCAATTCATTCTTTTTGTAATGCCCATGTTGAGGGTTAGTCCCAAAAAAGTTTTAAATTCAGAAACCGTGATAAGTTTCACGGGCGGCGATGTATTGTTGTTCGTATAAATTGCTTTGGCCCACAATCAATTGTTACAAATCTTCCGTGAAAAACAGCGGAGTGGCTAAACGCTAGTGCTGGCAGCGAACGGGGCCGATCCTGCTAACACTGCATTTTTGAGGACACTATACAAAGGAGGCACTAGTATGGTTCTGTTCATGATCAATATATTGATCCGTACAAACACTATAGTAATGGCTGTGACCAACGACCTATAGCGTGAGTGCTATAGTGTGCAGGCAATCTAGCACTAACTGACCCTGACACCATCTGTTGACGCTAGTGATCAGTGAAAATTCTATACCCTGACACTGTACTAATGGCACTGGCTGGGTGACGGGAAGATCAAAGGGTTAATAGGGACGGTCAAAGGGTTAAATGTGCTAATCTAACATATGCGTGTGAAATATAGTGCTTTTACTCCATGCGTGTTCTCTCTTCTCTCCCTGGACCGACTGAGGGGGCAGTGGGGGTGCAGGTGTGTTCACACCCCGAAATAGGAAGTGATGTAAGATTACGTCGCTTTGTCCAGAGCCGCTGCTCGCTCACAAAATGTGGGTAAGCTGTCGGCAAGTAGTTAAAAAAAAACCCTTAAAACTTTTTTTTTATTAAATTCTCGATATAGTGTTTTTTTTTCTTTTTTATAATTTAACCCCCCTGGCGGTATTCCCGAGTGTAGCTCGGGGTAAAGTTTCAGTACCACAAGCGGTAACCCCGAGCTACACTCGGGCTTACCATGCGGCGCTGCTCCGCGATCCCTCGATCACTTACCTTGTCCTGCGCTCCCGCGATGTCCCTCCTGCAGTGTCCCCAGCAATGTAATCCGGAGGATGCCGGCATCTGTCATCTGGGTTCCATCCCCTGCGAGCGTCGGGATGTACGGGGGACGGAACGGCGGGAAATTTGAAAATGACAAAAAGTGACATTCACTAAAATCACTAAAATCACATAGTATAACATTCCTGTATCAAACCATTTCACATACATATTGTCCCGAGTGCTTTGTCCGGCGCCCTGCCTGCATTTTGTCTGTTCTTTCTGCCTGGAAACTGAGAAACGTCCATGAAGCGTCCCTTTACGTCAAAAGCGGGTTTAGACCGGCTAGAGAACAGCGATAGTAAATCAGAACCACTTGCAGAATTGAGTGATAATGATTCGTGGGGGAAATTCCTCATCAGACACTGAAAACGATTCTGCGACTTTGCTCAGTGATGTGTGAACTTGGCGCTCTTTTTCAAATTTCAGTGTTTTTAGTTTGATTATATTATTGAATCAAATTTATTATTATATTATTATTTTTTATGATTATTTATTAAATTATAATTTATGATTTCGTGTTTCAAGTTTTATCCTACCCGGGATGTTTACTAGACTCTTGTTCGGACAGATTTCAGTGAGTTATTCCTAAAAATGACAGCCTACAATAAAAAACTACATATTTCCATGCAAAAAAATGGTACCGCTTTCAGCACCAAAAATCTGAAATAATCATACCGCCGAGGAGGTTAATGCCATACCTTCATTTTAGGTCTTCTGGATTCTTCCCCAGGCTGCCTCTCCACCCCCCAAAAAAACATTGGCATGGGTAGCATGTTCAATAGACCTAAATGGTCACCAGTGGCAGAAAGGAGGATTGTGGTGCTCTTACTCTCATTACTTTCTTTGATTTATATGCACAGATGACAAGTGTGTTTGAATGCACATGTGATCTATATAGTTTTATTACCATTTTACGACTGGACATAAAGTGATCACAATCCTCTGAGAAGATGTTGTAAATGAACAGTGAAATTATATATGAACTTTTTTCATGGCATGATTGTTTCCAACTATTGCACCTATTTGGAATGCTGTTCTGGGAAATTTCTTTACTAGTTTGCACCATATGTTCATTAAGGTGAAACATCCTTGCGGAATATATTTTTAGAATGATGCTGCCAATTAATAAGGATTTTCACAATTTTTTGCTGAAAATGCTATCAATTATTTACACACACCCTTAACTAGGTATCAGCTATAATTTTTCCATGGAGGAAAGCTGGAGTAAAAGTTGATTTTCTCTCTATTTTTCTTAAATTCCCCCCCCCCCCCCACCCCCGCCAAAAAGACTGTTAATGCCAATGATCTTACCTGAATTCAGGATGACAGTTCTGAGTCTTTTGGATGCTCGATCTCATTGTGTACTTATTGGTTTGATCCGCATGCCCCTAATTTACTAATGTGTCCTATAATGGCATACAGTCTGGTGGAAGGAATCACATAGCACAGTGGAGACAGCCATGCCATTCACCACTTTCTTTCAATTCGTTTTTATTAAATTTTTAAAGAAATAATAACAATAAAGTGAGCAACCGTGACAATAGTGGAAATAAATACAAACATGTCAAAGTCATCAAAATTGAGCCGATAGGACACAGCAATCAACTTATACAGATAATCGCGAATGGTATTAATGACATGTCCACAATCATTACAAAACTTTAGAAAATAGTATGCTGGTAATATGCCCAGGTAAGAAGCATAACAATACACGGTGTAATGCCCAACAAAACAAACAAATGAGACACAAAACAAAAGGTAGAAATAACACAGTGAGAAAAGATCCAGAGGAACTTGGACCAAAAAAGGAAAGGACGGAGCGGCAAGGAAGCCCCCAGTCCATAAACACATAAAAGCAGAAAGAGGGAAAGGGTCTGACAGAGTACACATATATGCTATATGCAATTTATAATATCAATGGTTGTCATAGAATATCAAAGGTCAGAGAGCGGGAATCCAACAGTCCAGCGTAACCATCTAGTATTAAAGACCTGTAAATTATGATTTGAAATTGCATAGGACCGTTCATACAGGTACTGAAAGTGTACTCTATGGATATTGTGAAAAATACTCCTGCGCTAAAATGGAACACCTATTGATAAGCAGCTCACACTGGCCTTAACCACAAGGAAAAAACAAAAATTATTACAGAAAGATAGTGTAGCGCTAGCAACCTATACTTAAACACAACAAATAGAGATGAAAGTGTCACACATAGAATGCAAAGTAAATGATATCACAATATATGGTGTTATGTGCTCATAGAACATACGCTATGTGCAACAGTCCATAAATTCAGATGATGGTGAAAAACCACAGCAAACTCCGTGAGGTGATCACAGTGCCACTCTATGTGCAGACAATCCACAAATGGCCAAGGTGGCCCCTCACTTCCTTAATGCGACCCAATGGGCCAAACAGCCATATAGGTGACCTCATACACCAAATAAGGTATCATCAAGGGATGGAACGCTTGGATAGATCACTCCAAAATCTTCTCCTATCTCCTAGGTACTCGATTTTACATGTGAATGGGCATTTTGCTTTAATATATATTTATTAATTAAAACTGGATTACACTATGGAGGATCTCTTTTGTTTTGTTTTTAATATTATCTCATAAATGGTCCTGTGGAATCGAGTACCTAGGAGATAGGAGAAGATATTGGAGTGATCTATCCAAGCATTCCATCCCTTGATGATACCTTATTTGGTGTATGAGGTCACCTATATAGCTGTTTGGCCCATTGGGTCGCATTAAGGAAGTGAGGGGCCACCTTGGCCATTTGTGGATTGTCTGCACATAGAGTGGCACTGTGATCACCTCACGGAGTTTGCTGTGGTTTTTCACCATCATCTGAATTTATGGACTGTTGCACATAGCGTATATTCTATAAGCACATAACACCATATATTGTGATATCATTTACTTTGCATTCTATGTGTGACACTTTCATCTCTATTTGTTGTGTTTAAGTATAGGTTGCTAGCGCTACACTATCTTTATGTAATAATTTTTGTACTCTATGGATAACTTCTGAAACTAGAGGCGATGTATTGGTTTTCCATGCTTTAGTAAGAGTTAGTCGGGCTACAGTTGAAATGTGAGCTACCACTGTTTGGGAATACATTCAGCGTAAGATTTAACAGCGCCAAATGGGACTTTGGAATTGTGTACACCACAGACACCGTAGAAATCAATTTAATCACATCTTTCCAGAAATTCTGAATACACCCGCACTCCCACAACACATGTAGCAAAGTGCCAATACCACCACAATTCCTTCAACATGAAGGAGATGTATCGAGATAAATGTTTGAAAGTCTAAATGGGGTTAGATAGCTACGATGTAGAATTTTTAGGGAGCAGTCCCAATGATTAACACATTTAGAAAGACTAATATTACAGGTCCAAGCCACTTGCTAATCCTCTGGAGAGAACGACCTATGCAGATCCCGCTTCCATTTGCCCACACACGTTAACACAGAGTGATCCAAATCATGTTGCAAACAGTTGTAGAACCACGATATGCCCCTCTTCAATCCTAATGGATTCGTCAGAGTTTGCCACATCTTTGAGTCCACCTCCACCCATGTGTTGGGAGTGGCGCCAAGATCAGCTCGGATCTGAAGGTATGGATAAAGGCTGCTCCAAGACTGCAGAGTAGTGATATCCGAAATAGTATGAAAACCTGCATCTCTCATAGACTTCGTATTAAGATTGGGGATAATATGGTCATAGCCAGTCTCCACTTTCATAATTATTGAATTCCAAAGATTTTGATCAGGCACTGATATGTCTTCAATACAGTGAAGATCGGTGGCAATTGCAGAAAGAGAGGTAATTTTTAAAGGTTATTTTTGCAGGTGTCATTTGGAAAGAAAATTCTTGCACAATTCAAAGCAATTTTTCTGCATTTTTGTTGCATTTAACCATTCTGTCTGCTTTCATTGCACTTGAAATGTTTTTCAAATAAACTGACGTAAACTGAAGGTAAATGTAGCAACAAACTGGGCATTTGAAATGCAGAATAGTGTCCCTAAAATTATTGTGTTTGTTGAATGCTTCAGTAAAAATTACTAGTTAGTAGTAGTCAGTGTTATGTACAGCTGCTATTAGCAAAGTCAACAGTAACTATATATTAACAAAAATAAATATAGTGCATATATATACCCCAGCGCCCAAATACAAAAACTCAGTGATTATGCAGCTGTGCAACAGTGAAAACACTAATCAATAACATCAAAATAACAGCGCAAAATCAAGATCTCCCAATAAATATATTATAAGTGCGTAAATCCAAAATCAAATGTCCAAATGAGAAAAAGTCCTTATTTCCATTGAATTTCAGTGTATAACTTATTCAACATATGCTGCCACCTTCCACCACGTGTAAAATAATATCAACCGCACTCACCAGATGAAGGAGAGTAATGAGCCTTATAGGATATAAAGGATCCTATGCCCTCTAGGTAAGATCAAATCTTCTTATTCACCATTAATGGGGATAAAACGCCTCCACTTTATTCCTCCATGAATTCCTCAATATTGCAGAGAAAAACAGAAACTACATAGTGTAATACTGCCAAATGCTCATAAATAAAAGGATAAACTCAGGCCACTCACATGGTCAAATATAATAAAAAAGCCTAGTTTAATCGCCTGTATGGCTTCAAAGTATCCAGGTTCCACAATCAGAAAAATATATAGGGATCTCACGCTTCAGTTGGATAGCACAGGATGGTCAGCCTTCCCCCTCTGAAGATGGCCGCGTGGAACGCACTCGGTAGAGATGAGCGAAGAAATGAAAAATTCGATTCGACTGATTCGGCGAATTCGTGGACAATATTCGATTCGAGTCGAATAAATTCGCTGTGAATTTAACTTAAAAAAGGGTGTTTCTAGGCTTCAGAGAGACTTAATATTAGTGCAGAACACTGTACCTTTAATTTAAATGCCCTTGGAGTCTGCTGGGGAAGAGAAATAATACTGTCAGTCAGTATGACATGCAGATGAGTGCCGTCGATCTTAGAATCACCGCACACTTCACTCATTTGGGCAGTCACGGGGCCAAAACCAGAGTGTGGAGCCACAGTGTGGCGGTGGAGGCAGCAGCAATGGGAGGCCATACAGCACCCTATGACAAAAATGGAAACCACCAGCAGTGTGAGGAGACCTGAAAGTGGCACATGGCAGAGTGTGGCGATAGAGACAGCAGCAATGGGAGGCCGTACAGGGACCCATGACACACTCTGGACCTGGCAGCAGCATGAGGAGGCGGTACAGGGGCCCATGACAGATTACGGGCCTGGCAGCAGCATGAGGAGTCGGTACAGGGGCCCATGGCAGATTACGGGCCTGGCAGCAGCAATGGGAGGCCGTACAGGGACCCATGACACACTCTGGACCTGGCAGCAGCATGGGGAGGCGGTACAGGGGCCCATGACAGATTACGGGCCTGGCAGCAGCATGAGGAGTCGGTACGGGGGCCCATGACACACTCTGGACCTGGCAGCAGCATGAGGAGGCGGTACAGGGGCGCATGACAGATTACGAGCCTGGCAGCAGCAACTTGGACAGGAGGACGTTCAGCTTCTGCACCGTCGGGTGCGTGCTCGCAAACTGTTGTCTCTTGGAAACGGATTCCAAGAAAGACTGCTGACGGAATCCGTGAAGAGGAGTAGCAGGAGAAGGAGCATCTGAACGAGCGGAATATGCCAACAAGCGACAACAGTGGCCCATGACAGATTACGGGCCTGGCAGCAGCATGAGGAGTCGGTACGGGGGCCCATGGCAGATTACGGGCCTGGCAGCAGCTATGGGAGGCCCGTAATCTGCCAGCACCCTATGACAAAAAATGGAACCCACCAGCAGTGTGAGGAGACCTGAAAGTGGCACATGGCAGAGTGTGGCGATGGAGACAGCAGCAATGGGAGGCCGTACAGGGACCCATGAGAGACTCTGGACCTGGCAGCAGCATGAGGAGGCGGTATAGGGGCCCATGGCAGATTAGGGGCCTGGCAGCAGCTATGGGAGGCCCGTAATCTGCCAGCACCCTATGACAAAAAATGGAACACACCAGCAGTGTGAGGAGACCTGAAAGTGGCACATGGCAGAGTGTGGCGATGGAGGCAGCAGCAATGGGAGGCCGTACAGGGACCCATGAGAGACTCTGGACTTGGCAGCAGCATGAGGAGGCGGTATAGGGGCCCATGGCAGATTAGGGGCCTGGCAGCAGCTATGGGAGGCCCGTAATCTGCCAGCACCCTATGACAAAAAATGGAACACACCAGCAGTGTGAGGAGACCTGAAAGTGGCACATGTTTGGGGCATGATTCATGGCGGATTTAGTCAGTTGTGTCAGGAACTGGTGGTTTGAAATCCAGACTAATCCACGCCTGATTCATTTTCACAAACGTGAGTCTCTCCACACTTTGGGTGGACAGTCGTGTCCTCCGCGGAGTTGCAATACCTCCTGCCGCACTAAACACGCGCTCCGATGCCACGCTACTGGCCGGGCATGACAGCCTTTCAAGGGCAAATTCAGCTAGTTGGGGCCAAAGGTCAAGTTTCGTTGCCCAGTAGTCAAGGGGATTGTCTACCTCGGTTGGCAGGGTGCTGTCCAAGTAGGCCTAAGCCTGTTGTTTGAGGTCCTGCTCCAGGTCCACCTGATGCTGCTGCTGCTGCTGCGGCTGGTTAGTAGTTTCCTCACTGCGCTGGTGAAGAAAGCTACTCATCATCGACTGCAGACTGAGGCAGCCGCTGCTGGTGGAGCTGCCACTGCTCCTACCACCCCACCCCTCCCCTGCTGCCATGGCAGCGGAACACGAGCGCACAGGGCCCACAGTGTCTGAGGATGGACGTTGGCGCAGACAGGCAGAGACCAGCTGACTACATAGGTGTTTTTTATAGTACGTTATTTTGGCCTCCCTCTCAGCAGGTGTGAAAAAGGCCACCATTTTTGAACGGTAGCGAGGGTCCAACAAGGTGGACAGCCAAAAGTCATCCCTCTGTCTGATGGTTATTATTCGGCTGTCGCTACGCAAGCAACCGAGCATGCTATGGGCCATTTGTGCCAAGGAATGCGAGGGACTCCCTGCCTCCATCTCCACAGCATACTGCCACGGTGCGTCTAGGTCCTCTGTCTCCTCTTCCTCCTCCTCTACCAGATGCTCCTGCTCCTCCACTCCTGTCCGCTGAGTGGAAAAACCACCCATTTCACTCAATAATTCCTGAGCACCAATGTCCTCCTCTACCTCCTCCTCTTCTTCCAGTCCTGCCCCCACAGGGGCCATGTGGCGTTGAGATCTGTGCGCCACGTCTACCGCACCCTGACCAGCCATTGTTAACAGCATTTGTTCCAGGACGTGCAACAGAGGAATGACGTCGTTCATCCCATAGTCCTGCCGACTCACGAATAGCGTGGCCTCCTCAAAGGGCCTGAGCAAGCGCAGGTGTCACGCATGAGCTGCCAATGGCTGACATCTAAGTTACACAGGGAGTACCTTTATCTGCTTTTAACATCAGGAAATCTGTGATGGCCTTTTGCTGTTCGTAAAGGCGGTCTAACATATGTAGGGTTGAATTCCACCTTGTTGCAACGTCACAGCATGAGGAGTCGGTATAGGGGCCCA
This sequence comes from Staurois parvus, assembly GCF_062004578.1. Classification (NCBI taxonomy): domain Eukaryota; kingdom Metazoa; phylum Chordata; class Amphibia; order Anura; family Ranidae; genus Staurois; species Staurois parvus. The sequence continues at coordinate 1,840,619 of NW_028318084.1, read as the reverse complement.
TGGCAGATTAGGGGCCTGGCAGCAGTTATGGGAGGCCCATAATCTGCCAGCACCCTATGACAAAAAATGGAACACACCAGCAGTGTGAGGAGACCTGAAAGTGGCACATGGCAGAGTGTGGCGATGGAGACAGCAGCAATGGGAGGCCGTACAGGGACCCATGAGAGACTCTGGACCTGGCAGCAGCATGAGGAGGCGGTATATAGGGGCCTACGGCAGATTAGGGGCCTGGCAGCAGCTATAGGAGGCCCGTAATCTGCCAGCACCCTATGTCAAAAAATTCAACACACCAGCAGTGTGTGAGGAGACCTGAAAGTGGCACATGGCAGAGTGTGGCGATGGAGACAGCAGCAATGGGAGGCCGTACAGGGACCCATGACAGACTCTGGACTTGGCAGCAGCATGAGGAGGCGGTATATAGGGGCTTATGGCAGATTAGGGGCCTGGCAGCAGCTATAGGAGGCCCGTAATCTGCCAGCACCCTATGTCAAAAAATTCAACACACCAGCAGTGTGAGGAGACCTGAAAGTGGCACATGGCAGAGTGTGGCGATGGAGACAGCAGCAATGGGAGGCCGTACAGGGACCCATGACAGACTCTGAACTTGGCAGCAGCATGAGGAGGCGGTATATAGGGGCCCATGGCAGATTAGGGGCCTGGCAGCAGCTATAGGAGGCCCGTAATCTGCCAGCACCCTATGTCAAAAAATTCAACACACCAGCAGTGTGAGGAGACCTGAAAGTGGCACATGGCAGAGTGTGGCGATGGAGACAGCAGCAATGGGAGGCCGTACAGGGACCCATGACAGACTCTGGACTTGGCAGCAGCATGAGGAGGCGGTATATAGGGGCCCATGGCAGATTAGGGGCCTGGCAGCAGCTATGGGAGGCCCGTAATCTGCCTGCACCCTATGTCAAAAAATTTAACACACCAGCAGTGTGAAGAGACCTGAAAGTGGCACATGGCAGCAGAGTGTGGCGATGGAGACAGCAGCAATGGGAGGCCGTACAGGGACCATGACAGACTCTGGACTTGGCAGCAGCATGAGGAGGCGGTATATAGGGGCCCATGGCAGATTAGGGGCCTGGCAGCAGCTATGTGAGGCCCGTAATCTGCCTGCACCCTATGTCAAAAAATTTAACACACCAGCAGTGTGAAGAGACCTGAAAGTGGCACATGGCAGCAGAGTGTGGCGATGGAGACAGCAGCAATGGGAGGCCGTACAGGGACCATGACAGACTCTGGACTTGGCAGCAGCATGAGGAGGCGGTATATAGGGGCCCATGGCAGATTAGGGGCCTGGCAGCAGCTATGTGAGGCCCGTAATCTGCCTGCACCCTATGTCAAAAAATTTAACACACCAGCAGTGTGAAGAGACCTGAAAGTGGCACATGGCAGCAGAGTGTGGCGATGGAGACAGCAGCAATGGGAGGCCGTACAGGGACCCATGAGAGACTCTAGACTTGGCAGCAGCATGAGGAGGCGGTATATAGGGGCCCATGGCAGATTAGGGGCCTGGCAGCAGCTATGTGAGGCCCGTAATCTGCCTGCACCCTATGTCAAAAAATTAAACACACCAGCAGTGTGAAGAGACCTGAAAGTGGCACATGGCAGCAGAGTGTGGCGATGGAGACAGCAGCAATGGGAGGCCGTACAGGGACCCATGAGAGACTCTAGACTTGGCAGCAGCATGAGGAGGCGGTATATAGGGGCCCATGGCAGATTAGGGGCCTGGCAGCAGCTATGTGAGGCCCGTAATCTGCCTGCACCCTATGTCAAAAAATTAAACACACCAGCAGTGTGAAGAGACCTGAAAGTGGCACATGGCAGCAGAGTGTGGCGATGGAGACAGCAGCAATGGGAGGCCGTACAGGGACCATGACAGACTCTGGACTTGGCAGCAGCATGAGGAGGCGGTATATAGGGGCCCATGGCAGATTAGGGGCCTGGCAGCAGCTATGTGAGGCCCGTAATCTGCCTGCACCCTATGTCAAAAAATTTAACACACCAGCAGTGTGAAGAGACCTGAAAGTGGCACATGGCAGCAGAGTGTGGCGATGGAGACAGCAGCAATGGGAGGCCGTACAGGGACCATGACAGACTCTGGACTTGGCAGCAGCATGAGGAGGCGGTATATAGGGGCCCATGGCAGATTAGGGGCCTGGCAGCAGCTATGTGAGGCCCGTAATCTGCCTGCACCCTATGTCAAAAAATTAAACACACCAGCAGTGTGAAGAGACCTGAAAGTGGCACATGGCAGCAGAGTGTGGCGATGGAGACAGCAGCAATGGGAGGCCGTACAGGGACCATGACAGACTCTGGACTTGGCAGCAGCATGAGGAGGCGGTATATAGGGGCCCATGGCAGATTAGGGGCCTGGCAGCAGCTATGTGAGGCCCGTAATCTGCCTGCACCCTATGTCAAAAAATTTAACACACCAGCAGTGTGAAGAGACCTGAAAGTGGCACATGGCAGCAGAGTGTGGCGATGGAGACAGCAGCAATGGGAGGCCGTACAGGGACCATGACAGACTCTGGACTTGGCAGCAGCATGAGGAGGCGGTATATAGGGGCCCATGGCAGATTAGGGGCCTGGCAGCAGCTATGGGAGGCCCGTAATCTGCCAGCACCCTATGTCAAAAAATTCAACACACCAGCAGTGTGTGAGGAGACCTGAAAGTGGCACATGGCAGAGTGTGGCGATGGAGAAAGCAGCAATGGGAGGCCGTACAGGGACCCATGAGAGACTCTGGACCTGGCAGCAGCATGAGGAGGCGGTATATAGGGGCCCATGGCAGATTAGGGGCCTGGCAGCAGCTATGTGAGGCCCGTAATCTGCCTGCACCCTATGTCAAAAAATTTAACACACCAGCAGTGTGAAGAGACCTGAAAGTGGCACATGGCAGCAGAGTGTGGCGATGGAGACAGCAGCAATGGGAGGCCGTACAGGGACCATGACAGACTCTGGACTTGGCAGCAGCATGAGGAGGCGGTATATAGGGGCCCATGGCAGATTAGGGGCCTGGCAGCAGCTATGTGAGGCCCGTAATCTGCCTGCACCCTATGTCAAAAAATTAAACACACCAGCAGTGTGAAGAGACCTGAAAGTGGCACATGGCAGCAGAGTGTGGCGATGGAGACAGCAGCAATGGGAGGCCGTACAGGGACCCATGAGAGACTCTAGACTTGGCAGCAGCATGAGGAGGCGGTATATAGGGGCCCATGGCAGATTAGGGGCCTGGCAGCAGCTATGTGAGGCCCGTAATCTGCCTGCACCCTATGTCAAAAAATTAAACACACCAGCAGTGTGAAGAGACCTGAAAGTGGCACATGGCAGCAGAGTGTGGCGATGGAGACAGCAGCAATGGGAGGCCGTACAGGGACCATGACAGACTCTGGACTTGGCAGCAGCATGAGGAGGCGGTATATAGGGGCCCATGGCAGATTAGGGGCCTGGCAGCAGCTATGGGAGGCCTGTAATCTGCCAGCACCCTATGTCAAAAAATTCAACACACCAGCAGTGTGTGAGGAGACCTGAAAGTGGCACATGGCAGAGTGTGGCGATGGAGAAAGCAGCAATGGGAGGCCGTACAGGGACCCATGAGAGACTCTGGACCTGGCAGCAGCATGAGGAGGCGGTATATAGGGGCCTATGGCAGATTAGGGGCCTGGCAGCAGCTATGTGAGGCCCGTAATCTGCCTGCACCCTATGTCAAAAAATTAAACACACCAGCAGTGTGAAGAGACCTGAAAGTGGCACATGGCAGCAGAGTGTGGCGATGGAGACAGCAGCAATGGGAGGCCGTACAGGGACCCATGAGAGACTCTAGACTTGGCAGCAGCATGAGGAGGCGGTATATAGGGGCCCATGGCAGATTAGGGGCCTGGCAGCAGCTATGTGAGGCCCGTAATCTGCCTGCACCCTATGTCAAAAAATTAAACACACCAGCAGTGTGAAGAGACCTGAAAGTGGCACATGGCAGCAGAGTGTGGCGATGGAGACAGCAGCAATGGGAGGCCGTACAGGGACCCATGAGAGACTCTAGACTTGGCAGCAGCATGAGGAGGCGGTATATAGGGGCCCATGGCAGATTAGGGGCCTGGCAGCAGCTATGTGAGGCCCGTAATCTGCCTGCACCCTATGTCAAAAAATTAAACACACCAGCAGTGTGAAGAGACCTGAAAGTGGCACATGGCAGCAGAGTGTGGCGATGGAGACAGCAGCAATGGGAGGCCGTACAGGGACCATGACAGACTCTGGACTTGGCAGCAGCATGAGGAGGCGGTATATAGGGGCCCATGGCAGATTAGGGGCCTGGCAGCAGCTATGTGAGGCCCGTAATCTGCCTGCACCCTATGTCAAAAAATTTAACACACCAGCAGTGTGAAGAGACCTGAAAGTGGCACATGGCAGCAGAGTGTGGCGATGGAGACAGCAGCAATGGGAGGCCGTACAGGGACCATGACAGACTCTGGACTTGGCAGCAGCATGAGGAGGCGGTATATAGGGGCCCATGGCAGATTAGGGGCCTGGCAGCAGCTATGTGAGGCCCGTAATCTGCCTGCACCCTATGTCAAAAAATTAAACACACCAGCAGTGTGAAGAGACCTGAAAGTGGCACATGGCAGCAGAGTGTGGCGATGGAGACAGCAGCAATGGGAGGCCGTACAGGGACCATGACAGACTCTGGACTTGGCAGCAGCATGAGGAGGCGGTATATAGGGGCCCATGGCAGATTAGGGGCCTGGCAGCAGCTATGTGAGGCCCGTAATCTGCCTGCACCCTATGTCAAAAAATTTAACACACCAGCAGTGTGAAGAGACCTGAAAGTGGCACATGGCAGCAGAGTGTGGCGATGGAGACAGCAGCAATGGGAGGCCGTACAGGGACCATGACAGACTCTGGACTTGGCAGCAGCATGAGGAGGCGGTATATAGGGGCCCATGGCAGATTAGGGGCCTGGCAGCAGCTATGGGAGGCCCGTAATCTGCCAGCACCCTATGTCAAAAAATTCAACACACCAGCAGTGTGTGAGGAGACCTGAAAGTGGCACATGGCAGAGTGTGGCGATGGAGAAAGCAGCAATGGGAGGCCGTACAGGGACCCATGAGAGACTCTGGACCTGGCAGCAGCATGAGGAGGCGGTATATAGGGGCCCATGGCAGATTAGGGGCCTGGCAGCAGCTATGTGAGGCCCGTAATCTGCCTGCACCCTATGTCAAAAAATTTAACACACCAGCAGTGTGAAGAGACCTGAAAGTGGCACATGGCAGCAGAGTGTGGCGATGGAGACAGCAGCAATGGGAGGCCGTATAGGGACCATGACAGACTCTGGACTTGGCAGCAGCATGAGGAGGCGGTATATAGGGGCCCATGGCAGATTAGGGGCCTGGCAGCAGCTATGTGAGGCCCGTAATCTGCCTGCACCCTATGTCAAAAAATTTAACACACCAGCAGTGTGAAGAGACCTGAAAGTGGCACATGGCAGCAGAGTGTGGCGATGGAGACAGCAGCAATGGGAGGCCGTACAGGGACCATGACAGACTCTGGACTTGGCAGCAGCATGAGGAGGCGGTATATAGGGGCCCATGGCAGATTAGGGGCCTGGCAGCAGCTATGTGAGGCCCGTAATCTGCCTGCACCCTATGTCAAAAAATTTAACACACCAGCAGTGTGAAGAGACCTGAAAGTGGCACATGGCATGAGAGACTCTGGACCTGGCAGCAGCAGGAGGAGGCGGTATAGGGGCCCATGGCTGATTAGGGGCCTGGCAGCAGCTATGTGAGGCCCGTTATCTTGCAGCACCCTATGTCAAAAAATTTAACACACCAGCAGTGTGAAGAGACCTGAAAGTGGCACATGGCAGCAGAGTGTGGCGATGGAGACAGCAGCAATGGGAGGCCGTACAGGGACCCATGAGAGACTCTGGACCTGGCAGCAGCAGGAGGAGGTGGTATATAGGGGCCCATGGCAGATTAGGGGCCTGGCAGCAGCTATGTGAGGCCCGTAATCTGCCTGCACCCTATGTCAAAAAATTTAACACACCAGCAGTGTGAAGAGACCTGAAAGTGGCACATGGCAGCAGAGTGTGGCGATGGAGACAGCAGCAATGGGAGGCCGTACAGGGACCCATGAGAGACTCTGGACCTGGCAGCAGCAGGAGGAGGTGGTATATAGGGGCCTATGGCAGATTAGGGGCCTGGCAGCAGCTATAGGAGGCCCGTAATCTGCCAGCACCCTATGTCAAAAAATTCAACACACCAGCAGTGTGAGGAGACCTGAAAGTGGCACATGTTTGAGGCATGATTCATGGCGGATTTAGTCAGTTGTGTCAGGAACTGGTGGTTTGAAATCCAGACTAATCCACGCCTGATTCATTTTCACAAACGTGAGTCTCTCCACACTTTGGGTGGACAGTCGTGTCCTCCGCGGAGTTACAATACCTCCTGCCGCACTAAACACGCGCTCCGATGCCACGCTACTGGCCGGGCATGACAGCCTTTCAAGGGCAAATTCAGCTAGTTGGGGCCAAAGGTCAAGTTTCGTTGCCCAGTAGTCAAGGGGATTGTCTACCTCGGTTGGCAGGGTGCTGTCCAAGTAGGCCCAAGCCTGTTGTTTGAGCTCCTGCTCCAGGTCCACCTGATGCTGCTGCTGCTGCTGCGGCTGGTTAGTAGTTTCCTCACTGCGCTGGTGAAGAAAGCTACTCATCATCGACTGCAGACTGAGGCAGCCGCTGCTGGTGGAGCTGCCACTGCTCCTACCACCCCACCCCTCCCCTGCTGCCATGCCAGCGGAACGCGAGCGCACAGGGCCCACAGTGTCTGAGGATGGACGATGGTGCACAAAGGCAGAGACCAACTGACTACATAGGTGGTTTTTATAGTACGTAATTTTGGCCTCCCTCTCAGCAGGTGTGAAAAAGGCCACCATTTTGGACCGGTAGCGAGGGTCCAACAAGGTGGACAGCCAAAAGTCATCCCTCTGTCTGATGGTTATTATTCGGCTGTCGCTACGCAAGCAACCGAGCATGCTATGGGCCATTTGTGCCAAGGAATGCGAGGGACTCCCTGCCTCCATCTCCACAGCATACTGCCACGGTGCGTCTGGGTCCTCTGTCTCCTCCTCCTCCTCCTCTACCAGATGCTCCTGCTCCTCCACTCCTGTCCGCTGAGTGGAAAAACCACCCATTTCACTCAATAATTCCTGAGCACAAATGTCCTCCTCTACCTCCTCCTCTTCTTCCTGTCCTGCCCCCACAGGGGTCATGTGGCGTTGAGATCTGTGCGCCACGTCTACCGCACCCTGACCAGCCATTGTTAACAGCATTTGTTCCAGGACGTGCAACAGAGGAATGACGTCGTTCATCCCATAGTCCTGCCGACTCACGAATAGCGTGGCCTCCTCAAAGGGCCTGAGCAAGCGGCAGGTGTCACGCATGAGCTGCCAATGGCTGACATCTAAGTTACACAGGGGAGTACCTTTATCCGCTTGTAACATCAGGAAATCGGTGATGGCCTTTCGCTGCTCGTAAAGGCGGTCTAACATGTGTAGGGTTGAATTCCACCTTGTTGCAACGTCGCAGATCAGGCGATGCTGTGGAATTCCGTTCTGCCGCTGCAGCTCAATGAGGGTGTTCTTTGCGGTGTAGGAATGGCTGAAATGCATGCACAGTTTACGTGACATTTTAAGGATGTCTTGCAGTGGGATGGTGGATTTTAGGAACCGCTTGACAACCAGATTGAACACGTGAGCCATGCATGGCGCATGGCACAACCTTCCTTGACGCAGAGCAGACACCATGTTCTTTCCGTTGTCAGTCAACATGGTTCCGATTTTTAGTTTGCGCGGAGACAGCCATCTGTCGATTTCTCTGTTCATTACACTCAGCAGTTCCTCCCCTGTGTGACTACGTTCGCCAAGGCATACCAGGTGCAGCACAGCGTGACACCGTTGCGCCCTGCACATGTGATATGCCGGTCGGGTAATGGGACTTGGCACGGGGGTGGCGGCTGAGGACACGGCGGAAAAAGAGGTGGTAGAGGCGGACATGCTTGCTGGACCAAGGACGTGCAAACGTGGAGGCAAAAGCGTCGTGACCTGTCCAAGTTGCTGGTGCGGCTGTGCCGGCACCACGTTCACCCAGTGGGCCGTAAATGACATGTACTGTCCCTGACCGTAGTTACAGCTCCACACGTCGGCGCTGCCGTGCACTTTGGCAGAGACCGACATGCTCAAAGACTGGCCCACCATCTCTTCTACATGTGAATGCAGGGCTGGCACTGCCTTTTGGGCAAAGAAATGACGGCTTGGCACTCTCCACCGCGGCGCGGCACAAGCCATCATTTCTCGGAAAGGTGCTGAGTCCACCAGTTGGAAAGGGAGGGACTGCAGCACCAGCAACTTGGACAGGAGGACGTTCAGCTTTTGCACCGTCGGGTGCGTGCTCGCAAACTGTTGTCTCTTGGATACGGATTCCAAGAAAGACTGTTGACGGAATCCGAGAAGAGGAGTAGCAGGAGAAGGAGCATCTGAACGAGCGGAAGATGCCAATGAGCGACAACTCCCCTCAGCAGAGGTGTTGGAGCCTTGACTGGCTGATAGAGGGCGATTGACGACGTCGGGTGACGGAGCAAGTAACGGAGCGGGTGATGGAGCGGGGGCTGGGGCAGGCAGAACCGCCGTATGTTTATCACGGTTTTCCCAGGCCACCGAATGGTGACGCTGCATATGCTGACGCAACGCTGTAGTCCCAACATGGGCCCCCTGGCCACGCTTGCATTTCTGGCCACATAGTCGACATACGGCTACGTTTACTTCCTCGGGCGGCTTGAGGAAAAATTGCCACACCACCGAGTAGGAAACTTTGCCCCCGCTACTCTTCACTGGCTGACTGCTACTTCCTCCGTGCGCACCGGCACCACTACTGGCCGTGGTGGTAGGCTGCAGTGGAGCTGGTGCTCTACTCCGTGGACGTTTGGCTCCACTGACACTGATGCGACCCTGCTGCTGTCTCCTGGGCAACCCACCGACTGTTTTGCTCGCTGCCAAGCTGCCACCCTCTTCTCCTGATGATGCGGAAGAAATTGCCTGATGACGACGAGGCTGCCAAGTGCGATCAACCTCCTCATCATCAAGTAGGGTCTCCGCCTCACTACTAGCCCCCTCGGCTGCGTCTGGGTCAGGAGACAGACCTGTCTCTAGACCGGCTACCGAGCCACTCTCCTCGCCAGTACTTGTTCGCTTGGCTGCTGAAAAGGCCGATGTCTCCCCCCGTTCCTGACCGCCCTCTGTTAGCTCTTCCTCACTGTACAGTGGGGCTGAGCCCACAGCATGCGATACTTCGCTTGGTGAGGGAACAGCAAAGGACAGGGGCAGGTAGAGGACACGTGATTTCAGTGGGCTTGGTCCCGGGCCATGCCAACTAACGGTTGTGTCTGACGTACCCACCGACCGTTGGCTGTAGGTGTCAGAGGTGACCTGGGAAGAGGAAGACGACCGAGCCAACCAATCAATGACGGCAGGGTTGTCGGTGGAGACACGACCGCTGGATGACACCGGGAGCACTGGCCTCTGGCTGCGAATACTGCTGCCTCGACCCCTTCCTCTGCTGCCACGTCTGCTCGCTCCTAAAACATTGCCTCCTCTGCCACTCCTCTGCATGTTGTCTGACATACTATTTAATTCAACGATTAGGTGTCCCTGAGTAACAATTCTCTGGCACTCAGTAACAATTCTGTCTGTTCCTGAGTATGAATTCTGTGGCCCTGAGTAACAATTCTGTGTCTGTGCGAGTAACAATTCTGTGTCTGTGCGAGTAACAATTCTGTGTCTGTGCAAGTAACAATTTTGTGTCTGTGCGAGTAACAATTCTCTGGCACTCAGTAACAATTCTGTCTGTCCCTGAGTAACAATTCTCTGGCACTCAGTAACAATTCTGTCTGTCCCTGAGTAACAATTCTCTGGCACTCAGTAACAATTCTGTCTGTCCCTGAGTAACAATTCTCTGGCACTCAGTAACAATTCTGTCTGTCCCTGAGTAACAATTCTCTGGCACTCAGTAACAATTCTGTCTGTCCCTGAGTAACAATTCTCTGGCACTCAGTAACAATTCTGTCTGTCCCTGAGTAACAATTCTCTGGCACTCAGTAACAATTCTGTCTGTCCCTGAGTATGAATTCTGTGGCCCTGAGTAACAATTCTGTGTCTGCGCGAGTAACAATTCTGTGTCTGTGCAAGTAACAATTTTGTGTCTGTGCGAGTAACAATTCTCTGGCACTCAGTAACAATTCTGTCTGTCCCTGAGTATGAATTCTGTGGCCCTGAGTAACAATTCTGTCTCTGTGCGAGTAACAATTCTGTGTCTGTGCAAGTAACAATTTTGTGTCTGTGAGAGTAACAATTCTCTGGCACTCAGTAACAATTCTGTCTGTCCCTGAGTAACAATTATCTGGCACTCAGTAACAATTCTGTCTGTCCCTGAGTATGAATTCTGTGGCCCTGAGTAACAATTGTGTGTCTGTGCAAGTAACAATTCTGTGTCTGTGCAAGTAACAATTTTGTGTCTGTGAGAGTAACAATTCTCTGGCACTCAGTAACAATTCTGTCTGTCCCTGAGTAACAATTCTCTGGCACTCAGTAACAATTCTGTCTGTCCCTGAGTAACAATTCTGTCTGTCCCTGAGTATGAATTCTGTGGCCCTGAGTAAGAATTCTCTGGCACTCAGTAACAATTCTGTCTGTCCCTGAGTATGAATTCTGTGGCCCTGAGTAACAATTGTGTGTCTGTGCAAGTAACAATTCTGTGTCTGTGCAAGTAACAATTTTGTGTCTGTGAGAGTAACAATTCTCTGGCACTCAGTAACAATTCTGTCTGTCCCTGAGTAACAATTCTCTGGCACTCAGTAACAATTCTGTCTGTCCCTGAGTATGAATTCTGTGGCCCTGAGTAACAATTCTGTCTCTGTGCGAGTAACAATTCTGTGTCTGTGCAAGTAACAATTTTGTGTCTGTGAGAGTAACAATTCTCTGGCACTCAGTAACAATTCTGTCTGTCCCTGAGTAAGAATTCTCTGGCACTCAGTAACAATTCTGTCTGTCCCTGAGTAACAATTCTCTGGCACTCAGTAACAATTCTGTCTGTCCCTGAGTAACAATTCTGTCTGTCCCTGAGTATGAATTCTGTGGCCCTGAGTAAGAATTCTCTGGCACTCAGTAACAATTCTGTCTGTCCCTGAGTATGAATTCTGTGGCCCTGAGTAACAATTGTGTGTCTGTGCAAGTAACAATTCTGTGTCTGTGCAAGTAACAATTTTGTGTCTGTGAGAGTAACAATTCTCTGGCACTCAGTAACAATTCTGTCTGTCCCTGAGTAACAATTCTCTGGCACTCAGTAACAATTCTGTCTGTCCCTGAGTATGAATTCTGTGGCCCTGAGTAACAATTCTGTCTCTGTGCGAGTAACAATTCTGTGTCTGTGCAAGTAACAATTTTGTGTCTGTGAGAGTAACAATTCTCTGGCACTCAGTAACAATTCTGTCTGTCCCTGAGTAAGAATTCTCTGGCACTCAGTAACAATTCTGTCTGTCCCTGAGTAACAATTCTCTGGCACTCAGTAACAATTCTGTCTGTCCCTGAGTATGAATTCTGTGGCCCTGAGTAACAATTCTGTGTCTGTGCGAGTAACAATTCTGTGTCTGTGCAAGTAACAATTTTGTGTCTGTGCGAGTAACAATTCTCTGGCACTCAGTAACAATTCTGTCTGTCCCTGAGTAACAATTCTCTGGCACTCAGTAACAATTCTGTCTGTCCCTGAGTATGAATTCTGTGGCCCTGAGTAACAATTCTGTGTCTGTGCGAGTAACAATTCTGTGTCTGTGCAAGTAACAATTTTGTGTCTGTGCGAGTAACAATTCTCTGGCACTCAGTAACAATTCTGTCTGTCCCTGAGTAACAATTCTCTGGCACTCAGTAACAATTCTGTCTGTCCCTGAGTAACAATTCTCTGGCACTCAGTAACAATTCTGTCTGTCCCTGAGTAACAATTCTCTGGCGCTCAGTAACAATTCTGTCTGTCCCTGAGTATGAATTCTGTGGCCCTGAGTAACAATTCTGTGTCTGTGCGAGTAACAATTCTGTGTCTGTGCAAGTAACAATTTTGTGTCTGTGCGAGTAACAATTCTCTGGCACTCAGTAACAATTCTGTCTGTCCCTGAGTAACAATTCTCTGGCACTCAGTAACAATTCTGTCTGTCCCTGAGTAACAATTCTCTGGCACTCAGTAACAATTCTGTCTGTCCCTGAGTATGAATTCTGTGGCCCTGAGTAACAATTCTGTGTCTGCGCGAGTAACAATTCTGTGTCTGTGCAAGTAACAATTTTGTGTCTGTGCGAGTAACAATTCTCTGGCACTCAGTAACAATTCTGTCTGTCCCTGAGTAACAATTCTCTGGCACTCAGTAACAATTCTGTCTGTCCCTGAGTAACAATTCTCTGGCACTCAGTAACAATTCTGTCTGTCCCTGAGTAACAATTCTCTGGCACTCAGTAACAATTCTGTCTGTCCCTGAGTAACAATTCTCTGGCACTCAGTAACAATTCTGTCTGTCCCTGAGTAACAATTCTCTGGCACTCAGTAACAATTCTGTCTGTCCCTGAGTAACAATTCTCTGGCACTCAGTAACAATTCTGTCTGTCCCTGAGTAACAATTCTGTCTGTCCCTGAGAATGAATTCTGTGGCCCTGAGTAAGAATTCTCTGGCACTCAGTAACAATTCTGTCTGTCCCTGAGTAACAATTCTCTGGCACTCAGTAACAATTCTGTCTGTCCCTGAGTAAAAATTCTGTGGCCCTAATAACGTTTCTGTGGCCCTAAGTAACAATTCTCTGGCACTGAGTAACAATTCTGTCTGTCCCTGAGTATGAATTCTGTGGCCCTAACTAGCGTTTCTTTGTCCCTAAATAACGATTCTGTGGCCCTCATTAACAAGTCTGTGTCCCTGAGTAATGGTTCTCTGTCCCTAAGTAACTTCTCTCTGTCCCCAATTCTCGTTTCTGTGGCCCTAACTCTGTCCCTGTCCCTAGTACAGAGCGGTCTGCCTCTGTTCAATGACTGCAGGCAAATGAAGATTTCCAAAATGGCCGCTATATATACCTCGACCATTACACAGTGCTGGCTGGCTGGCTGCTGATTGGCTGATGCGATCACATGTCGTTGAGGAATGCATTATGGGGCAGCGCGCCTTGTCTGCGCGCCTTCCCCGACATCCCCGCTCCGTCGCCGCACATGTCAGCCGCCATTTTCTGAAAAATTTCGATTCGCGCGTCCGAATTAGGCTGTTTTTCGGATTCGGCACGAATCGAAATTTTTCCGATATTCGACTCGAATTCCACTTCGGATACTTCGATTCGCTCATCTCTAGCACTCGGCTTGCGTTCTAAACACCGGAAGTGATGTAGACCCAAATGACGGCGGACCGGAAGTACATCAACGCGTTTCCCCCCTCCCATAGGGCGTTCTCAAGACCTTGATCTTGAGAACGCCCTATGGGAGGGGCGAAATGCATTGACGTACTTCCGGTCCGCTGTCATTTGGGTCTACGTCACTTTTGGTGTTTGGAACGCAAGCCGAGTGCGTTCCAAGCGGCCATCTTCAGAGGGGGAAGGCTGATCATCCTGTGCTATCCAACTGAAGCGTGAGATCCCTATATATTTTTCTGATTGTGGAACCTGGATACTTTGAAGCCATACAGGCGATTAAACTAGGCTTTTTTATTATATTTGACCATGTGAGTGGCCTGAGTTTATCCTTTTATTTATGAGCATTTGGCAGTATTACACTATGTAGTTTCTGTTTTTCTCTGCAATATTGAGGAATTCATGGAGGAATAAAGTGGAGGCGTTTTATCCCCATTAATGGTGAATAAGAAGATTTGATCTTACCTAGAGGGCATAGGATCCTTTATATCCTATAAGGCTCATTACTCTCCTTCATCTGGTGAGTGCGGTTGATATTATTTTACACGTGGTGGAAGGTGGCAGCATATGTTGAATAAGTTATACACTGAAATTCAATGGAAATAAGGACTTTTTCTCACTTGGACATTTGATTTTGGATTTATGCATTTATAATATATTTATTTGGAGATCTTGATTTTGCGCTGTTATTTTGATGTTAGTAACTATATATTGTTCAGTAAATCAACCTCATGGATTCCTGACACTATCTAATTATCATACACACCATCAATCTCAACACAGAAACAGACTACTATTTACTAAAGATTGATCCTATTTTACAACTAAGGCCCCCGTTCAGATCTTATGTTGCGGGAACAAGCGTTTCTGCTTGCGATTCTGAAAGTGCGACTTACATGCATTTCTGCGTGTTGCACTTAGAGCAGCCCATTCACTTCAATGGGCTGCCCTATGCATGATTGGGGCAAAAAAAAAAGCCTCTGCTCGTTTTTAGGAAACAAGCTCAGCACGATTTTAAACACACGTTTTGCCGCAATTCCAAATTGCCTATTGTGATTGGGGCCTAAATCTCCCTGACCCTTTTTTCTTCTAAAAGGTTACTATTTTTAGTTTTATATATAGAACTATGTAAGCCAGTGGTTCTCAACCTTCCTAATGCCGTGACCCTTTAATACAGTTCCTCATGTTGTGGTGACCCCCAACCATAAAATTATTTACCCAGTAATTATAATTCATGAGTGTCGTTTTACCTCCAATACTGCTGCTTTCAGCACAGTAGCTGCTTTTAACAGAGTAGCTGCTTTCAACACAGCAGCTGCTTTCTACACAGTAGCTGCTTTTTACACATCGGAAATATGTGTTTTCTCATGGTCTTAGGGGACCCCTGTGAGAGGGTCGTTCGACCCCCAAAGGGGTCGTGACCCACAGGTTGAGAACCACTGATGTAAGCAAATGTGAAATTACCAAAATTGTTTCACTGGTAAACTACAAATGCTAGTATAAAGGAAAAATAATGTTGAAAAATGAGTGGGGTTTAACTGATAATATATTGTAAGTGATTATTCATGGTCAGTTTAATAATGTGGTGTGAACTGTGAATATTTTGTGTTAAAGAAGAAGAGCTCCTTCAGTACTTATCTATCATTTTTCTTGTCTTTGCATCGAAAAGTCAACCTCAAGGACCTTCAGCCTAGAAGCCATTGCTACCAACAATGTCCTCCCCAGGTCTCCGAGCTTGGCAGCTCCACCCCTGGCGTGCATAGAGGAGTGATCCAATGACCGCTGTGTCTGATCATATGTAAGCAAAAATGTCATGAATGGCTTCCATTAATGACAGCTTGCTTACGGTTGTGATGTTCTGATTGGCACCCTGTACCATGTGATTAACTGTAGCCAATCACAGCGTCACACTAGTAAGCAAGCTGTCATCAACGAAAGCCATTCATGACAGTTAAAGTGGTTGTAAACCCTTACATATACCCAGTGAAGTGACTGGCCTCAAATGATACACAAAGATGAAACAAATCATCCTACATAAGTTGTACATGTGTATCTGCAGTATTCCCTTCTCCACAGCCTTTCAAAGTCCAGAATATATACAGCTTTCCGAGCGTTCAGAAATAAAGGGGGTGGAGAGCTGAAATTACACACTGCAGAGCTCAGTGAGGAGAGCTCTGAGAGCTGATTGGAGGGAAGGGACACACCCCCCTTCACACAGTACACAGGAACAGAGCTGAGGCTGTCAATAAGCTGGAGATCCCTCCCCCGTCACCATTTTTCTCTTGGTGTCAGGGAAACTTATCAGACGTGATCATGCTGATAGCAGAGGAACAAAGCAACAGACAGAAATGACACTTGAGACAAGTACACACTACAGAGGGATATGCTTTGTTCATATTTCATGTCTGAGATTTACAACCACTTTAACACTATTACTTATAACAGTTATCATCACTGTTATAAGCAATAACAGTGTAAAAAAATAGCCTCGATCACCCCCCAGAGTAGTACAGTGTCAGTATGGTGACACTGAACTACTTTGATGACAGTATGTAAAAATAAATAAATAAATAATCAAAAACACTTCTACTCCTGGACCTTTCTGCTGTTCTTGACATGGTGCACCACTCCCTCCTCCTCCAAAAATTCTACTCCTTTGGTCTTTGTGACTGCACTCTTCATTAGTTCTCATCCTACCTATCCCATCGCACCTTCAGTGTCACTTACAATTCCACTTCCTCTTCTTCTCTTCCTTTATGTGTTGGGGTCCCCCAAGGTTCTGTTTATGGACCTCCCCTATTCTTGATCTACACTTCCTCCCTGGTCCAGTTATTAGCCTCCCATGGCGTCCAATACCATTTCTTCACTGATGACACCCAAATCTATCTCTCTATCCCTCAGCTCACTCCATCAGTCTCCTCACACATCACTAATTTACTAACAGACATATCAGCCTGGATATCACACAACTTCCTCAACTTCAATCTAACCAAAACCGAGCTCATCATATTTCTGGACTCTGAACCAGGGGCAGACTGACAACTCATGGGGCCCCTGGGCAATAGGGGATCATGGGGCCCCTGTGTCCTTGCCCAAACTCAAAAAAGCCTATGAAAAAGGTACCAAGGGCATCTCATGGGGCCCACTACTGACCCCGGGGCACTCGGGCAGTGCACGAGTTTCCAAATGGTCAGTCCGCCCCTGCTCTGAACTATCCTTTCAGCCCCACATCCAATCAATGTCCAGAGCTTGCCGCCTCAACCATCTCCAAAATATGCCCCTTCCTAACCAATGACACCACAAAGCTCCTAGTTTACTCTCTGGTCATCTCTCGCCTTGACTACTGCAGGTAATTACCTTTACATAGACTATCCTCCCTTCAGTCCATCATAAATGCTGCTGCCAGATTCATTCACCTTACCAACCGCTCAGCGTCTGTAACCCCTCTCTGCCAATCCCTCCACTGGCTTCCACTCACCCAGTGATTTAAATTCAAGATACTAACAAAAACTTACAAAGACATACACTACTCTGCCACCAGCTACATCACCAACCTTGTCTCACAATACCTGCCCTCTAGCTCCTTTGTCATATCCTCCCATGCTCATCTCCAGGACTTCTCCTGAGCCTCTGCCATCCTCTGGAACTCCCTACCCCAATCTGTCTATCTCCTAGTCTGCCCATTTTTAGACAAAACCCTTCTTTTCAGAGAGACCTACACTGTCCCCGCCTAACAACTATTCTTTTATTTTCTCCATCAGCTCATCCTCCACAGTTATTACCTTTTGTATCTCTTTACTCTTCCACTTAGATTGTAATCTCTAATGAACAGGGTCCCCTGATTCCTACTGTATTAAATTGTGTTGTAATTGTACTGTTTGCCCGTATGTTGTAAAGTTCTGCATACAATGTTGGTGCTATATAAATCCTGTATAATAATACTAATTAAAATAGTAAAACAAAAAAGAAAATAGTTAAAAAAGGGAAAAGTATAATGTTTAAAAATATAAAATGGTTTAAATGGTCTCACCAGTCAATATCCCTAATCACTGCCACACCAGTCATATAATGACACTGCACTGGTGACAGTATGTAGAAAAAATAAATTGTGAAATAAAAAATTATTTAATTTCTTCATTTTCCCAAAAATTGTGAGAAAAAAATTACAACTTCTAAAAACTTACTATTCTAATAACTTGGACTGTCTAGGTTCCAAAAAGGGGTCAATTTGGAGGGTATTTATACTGTCCTGGCATTTTAGGGCCTCAAGAAATGTGACCGTTCATCAGGGGCGGACTGACAACTCATGGGGCCCCCAGGCAATAGGGGATCATGGGGCCCCTGTGTCCTTGCCCAAACTCAAAAAGCCTATGAAAAAGGTACCAGGGGCATCTCATGGGGCCCCCTACTGACCCCGGGCCCTCGGGCGGTGCCCGAGTTTCCAAATAGTCAGTCCGCCCCTGCCGTCTATACATCAGGACTAGAGATGAGCGAATCGAAGTAGGCGAAGTGGAATTCGTTTCGAATATTAGGAAAATTTCGATTCGCGTCGAATCCGAAAATAAGCAGACTTCGGATGCGCGAATCGAAATTTTTCCTAAAATGGCGGCGACATGTGCGGCGACGGAGCGGGGATGTCTGGGAAGGCGCGCAGACAAGGCGCGCTGACCCATAATGCATTCATTCATGACATGTGATCGCATTAGCCAATCAGCAGCCAGCCAGCCAGCACAGTGTAATGGTCGAGCTATAAATAGCGGCCATTTTAGAATTCTCCATTTGCCTTCAGTCATTCAACAGAGGCAGACCTGGCTGTATTCAGGGAGAGAGTTAGGGCCACAGAAACGTTAGTTAGGGACAGAGAAACGTTAGTTAGGGCCACAGAATCGTTACTTAGGGCCACAGAAACGTTTACTTAGGGCCACAGAATCGTTAGTTAGGGCCACAGAATCGTTACTTAGGGCCACAGAAACGTTTACTTAGGGCCACAGAATCGTTAGTTAGGGCCACAGAAACGTTACTTAGGGACACAGAATTGTTACTCAGGGACAGACAGAATTGTTACTGAGGGATACAGAATTGTTACTGAGGGCCACAGAATCGTTACTTAGGGCCACAGAAACGTTACTTAGGGACACAGAATTGTTACTCAGGGACAGACACAGAATTGTTACTGAGGGACACAGAATTGTTACTGAGGGCCACAGAACTGTTACTTAGGGACACAGAAACGTTACTTAGGGCCACAGAAACGTTACTTAGGGCCACAGAAACGTTACTTAGGGCTACAGAAACGTTACTTAGGGCCACAGAATCGTTACTTAGGGCCACAGAAACGTTACTTAGGGCCACAGAAACGTCACTTAGGGCCACAGAAACGTTACTTAGGGACACAGAAACGTTACTTAGGGACACAGAATTGTTACTCAGGGACAGACACAGAATTGTTACTGAGGGACACAGATTTGTTACTGAGGGCCACAGAACCGTTACTTAGGGCCACAGAAACGTTACTTAGGGCCACAGAATTGTTACTCAGGGACAGACACAGAATTGTTACTCAGGGACACAGAATTGTTACTGAGGGACACAGAATTGTTACTCAGGGACACAAAATTGTTACTCAGGGACACAGAATTGTTACTCAGGGACACAGAATTGTTACTCAGGGACACAGAATTGTTACTGAGGGACACAGAATTGTTACTCAGGGACAGACACAGAATTGTTACTCAGGGACAGACACAGAATTGTTACTGAGGGACACAGAATTGTTACTGAGGGACACAGATTTGTTACTGAGGGACACAGATTTGTTACTGAGGGACACAGATTTGTTACTGAGAGACACAGAACCTTTACTTAGGGCCACAGAACCGTTACTTAGGGCCACAGAAACGTTACTTAGGGACACAGAATTGTTACTCAGGGACACAGAATTGTTACTGAGGGACACAGAATTGTTACTGAGGGACACAGAATTGTTACTAAGGGACACAGAATTGTTACTCAGGGACACAGAATTGTTACTCAGGGACACAGAATTGTTACTGAGGGACACAGAATTGTTACTCAGGGACACAGAATTGTTACTCAGGGACAGACACAGAACTGTTACTGAGGGCCACAGAACTGTTACTTAGGGCCACAGAAACGTTACTCAGGGACACAGAATTGTTACTCAGGGACAGACACAGAATTGTTACTCAGGGACACAGAATCGTTTAATTAAAGAGTATGTCAGACAACATGCAGAGGAGTGGCAGAGGAGGCAATGTTTTAGGAGCGAGCAGACGTGGCAGCAGAGGAAGGGGTCGAGGCAGCACTATTCGCAGCCAGAGGCCAGTGCTCCCGGTGTCATCCAGCGGTCGTGTCTCCACCGACAACCCTGCCGTCATTGATTGGTTGGCTCGGTCGTCTTCCTCTTCCCAGGTCACCTCTGACACCTACAGCCAACGGTCGGTGGCTACGTCAGACACAACCGTTAGTTGGCATGGCCCAGGACCAAGCCCACTGAAATCACGTGTCCTCTACATACCCCTGTCCTTTGGTGTTCCCTCACCAAGCAAAGTATCGCATGCTGTGGGCTCAGCCCCACTGTACAGTGAGGAAGAGCAAACAGAGGGCGGTCAGGAACGGGGGGAGACATCCGCCTCTTCAGCAGCCAGGCGAAGAAGTAGTGGCGAGGAGAGTGGCTCGGTAGCCGGTCTAGAGACAGGTCTGTCTCCTGACCCACACGCAGCCGAGGGGGCTAGTAGTGAGGCGGAGACCCTACTTGATGATGAGGAGGCTGATCGCACTTGGCAGCCTCGTCATCATCAGGCTATTGCTTCCGCATCATCAGGAGAAGAGGGTGGCAGCTTGGCAGCGAGCAAAACAGTCGGTGGGTTGCCCAGGAGGCAGCAGGGTCGCAGCAGTGTCAGTGGAGGCAAACGGCCACGGAGTACAGCACCAGCTCCACTGCAGCCTACCACCACGGCCAGTAGTGGTGCCGGTGTGCACGGAGGAAGCAGCAGTCAGCCAGTGAGGAGTATCGGGGGCAAAGTTTCCTACTCGGCGGTGTGGCAATTTTTTGTCAAGCCGCCCGAGGAAGTAAACGTAGCCGTATGTCGACTATGTGGCCAGAAAGTCAAGCGTGGCCAGGGGGCCCATGTTGGGACTACAGCGTTGCAGCAGCATATGCAGCGTCGCCATTTGGTGGCCTGGGAAAACCGTGATAAAGATACGGCGGTTCTGCCTGCCCCAGCCCCCGCTCCATCACCCGCTCCGTTACTTGCTCCGTCACCCGACGTCAATCGCCCTCTATCAGCCAGTCAAGGCTCCAACACCTCTGCTGAGGGGAGTTGTCGCTCGTTGCCATCTTCCGCTCGTTCAGATGCTCCTTCTCCTGCTACTCCTGTTCACGGATTCCGTCAGCAGTCTTTCTTGGAATCCGTTTCCAAGAGACAACAGTTTGCGAGCATGCACCCGACGGTGCAAAAGCTGAACGTCCTCCTGTCCAAGTTGCTGGTGCTGCAGTCCCTCCCTTTCCAAGTGGTGGACTCAGCACCTTTCCGAGAAATGATGGCTTGTGCCGCGCCGCGGTGGAGAGTGCCAAGCCGGCATTTCTTCGCCAAAAAGGCAGTGCCAGCCCTGCATTCACATGTAGAAGAGATGGTGGGCCAGTCTTTAAGCATGTCGGTCTCTGCCAAAGTGCACGGCAGCGCCGACGTGTGGAGCTGTAACTACGGTCAGGGACAGTACATGTCATTTACGGCCCACTGGGTGAACGTGGTGCCGGCACAGCCGCACCAGCAACTTGGACAAGTCACGCCGCTTTAGCCTCCACGTTTGCACGTCCTTGGTCCACAAAAGATGTCCGCCTCTACCACCTCTTCTTCCTTCGTGTCCTCAGCCGCCACCCCCGTGCCAAGTCCCATTACCCGACCGGCATATCACATGTGCAGGGCGCAACGGTGTCACGCTGTGCTGCACCTTTTATGTCTTGGCGAACGTAGTCACACAGGGGAGGAACTTCTGAGTGTAATGAACAGAGAAATCGACAGATGGCTGTCTCCGCGCAAACTGAAAATCGGAACCATGTTGACCGACAACGGAAAGAACATGGTGTCTGCTCTGCATCAAGGAAGGTTGTGCCATGCGCCATGCATGGCTCACGTGTTAAATCTGGTTGTCAAGCGGTTCCTAAAATCCACCATCCCACTGCAAGACATCCTTAAAATGTCACGTAAACTTTGCATGCATTTCAGCCATTCCTACACCGCAAAGCACACCCTCCTTGAGCTGCAGCGGCAGAACGGAATTCCACAGCATCGCCTGATCTGCGACGTTGCAACAAGGTGGATATCAACCCTACACATGTTAGACCGCCTTTACGAACAGCGAAAGGCCATCACCGATTTCATGATGTTACAAGCGGATAAAGGTACTCCCCTGTGTAACTTCGATGTCAGCCATTGGCAGCTCATGCGTGACACCTGCCGCTTGCTCAGGCCCTTTGAGGAGGCCACGCTATTCGTGAGTCGCCAGGACTATGGGATGAACGACGTCATTCCTCTGTTGCACGTCCTGGAACAAATGCTGTTAACAATGGCTGGTCAGGGTGCGGTAGACGTGGCGCACAGATCTCAACGCCACATGACCCCTGTGGGGGCAGGACAGGAAGAAGAGGAGGAGGTAGAGGAGGACATTTGTGCTCAGGAATTATTGAGTGAAATGGGTGGTTTTTCCACTCAGCGGACAGGAGTGGAGGAGCAGGAGCATGTGGTAGAGGAGGAGGAGGAGGAGACAGAGAACACAGACGCACCGTGGCAGTATGCTGTGGAGATGGAGGCAGGGAGTCCCTCGCATTCCTTGGCACAAATGGCCCATAGCATGCTCGGTTGCTTGCGTAGCGACAGCCGAATAATAACCATCAGACAGAGGGATGACTTTTGGCTGTCCACCTTGTTGGACCCTCGCTACCGTTCAAAAATGGTGGCCTTTTTCACACCTGCTGAGAGGGAGGCCAAAATAACGTACTATAAAAACCACCTATGTAGTCAGTTGGTCTCTGCCTTTGTGCGCCAACGTCCATCCTCAGACACTGTGGGCCCTGTGCGCTCGCGTTCCGCTGCCATGGCAGCAGGGGAGGGGTGGGGTGGTAGGAGCAGTGGCAGCTCCACCAGCAGCGGCTGCCTCAGTCTGCAGTCGATGATGAGTAGCTTTCTTCACCAGCGCAGTGAGGAAACTACTAACCAGCCGCAGCAGCAGCAGCATCAGGTGGACCTGGAGCAGGACCTCAAACAACAGGCTTGGGCCTACTTGGACAGCACCCTGCCAACCGAGGTAGACAATCCCCTTGACTACTGGGCAACGAAACTTGACCTTTGGCCCCAACTAGCTGAATTTGCCCTTGAAAGGCTGTCATGCCCGGCCAGTAGCGTGGCATCGGAGCGCGTGTTTAGTGTGGCAGGAGGTATTGTAACTCCGCGGAGGACACGACTGTCCACCCAAAGTGTGGAGAGACTCACGTTTGTGAAAATGAATCAGGCGTGGATTAGTCTGGATTTCAAACCACCAGTTCCTGACACAACTGATTAAATCCGCCATGAATCATGCCCCTGCCATGTGCCACTTTCAGGTCTCCTCACACTGCTGGTGTGTTCCATTTTTTGTCATAGGGTGCTGGCAGATTACGGGCCTCCCATAGCTGCTGCCAGGCCCCTAATCTGCCATGGGCCCCTATACCGCCTCCTCATGCTGTTGCCAAGTCCAGAGTCTCTCATGGGTCCCTGTACGGCCTCCCATTGCTGCTGTTTCCATCGCCACACTCTGCCATGTGCCACTTTCAGGTCTCCTCACACACTGCTGGTGTGTTGAATTTTTTGACATAGGGTGCTGGCAGATTACGGGCCTCCCATAGCTGCTGCCAGGCCCCTAATCTGCCATGGGCCCCTATACCGCCTCCTCATGCTGCTGCCAGGTCCAGAGTCTGTCATGGGTCCCTGTACGGCCTCCCATTGCTGCTGTCTCCATCGCCACACTCTGCCATGTGCCACTTTCAGGTCTCCTCACACTGCTGGTGTGTTCAATTTTTTGACATAGGGTGCTGGCAGATTACGGGCCTCCCATAGCTGCTGCCAGGCCCCTAATCTGCCATGGGCCCCTATACCGCCTCCTCATGCTGCTGCCAGGTCCAGAGTCTCTCATGGGTCCCTGTACGGCCTCCCATTGCTGCTGTCTCCATCGCCACACTCTGCCATGTGCCACTTTCAGGTCTCCTCACACTGCTGGTGTGTTCAATTTTTTGACATTGGGTGCCGGCAGATTACGGGCCTCCCATAGCTGCTGCCAGGCCCCTAATCTGCCATGGGCCCCTATACCGCCTCCTCATGCTGCTGCCAGGTCCAGAGTCTCTCATGGGTCCCTGTACGGCCTCCCATTGCTGCTGTCTCCATCGCCACACTCTGCCATGTGCCACTTTCAGGTCTCCTCACACTGCTGGTGTGTTCAATTTTTTGACATAGGGTGCTGGCAGATTACGGGCCTCCCATAGCTGCTGCCAGGCCCCTAATCTGCCATGGGCCCCTATACCGCCTCCTCATGCTGCTGCCAAGTCCAGAGTCTGTCATGGGTCCCTGTACGGCTTCCCATTGCTGCTGTCTCCATTGCCACACTCTGCCATGTGCCACTTTCAGGTCTACTCACACTGCTGGTGTGTTCAATTTTTTGACATAGGGTGCTGGCAGATTACGGGCCTCCCATAGCTGCTGCCAGGCCCCTAATCTGCCATGGGCCCCTATACCGCCTCCTCATGCTGCTGCCAGGTCCAGAGTCTCTCATGGGTCCCTGTACGGCCTCCCATTGCTGCTGTCTCCATCGCCACACTGTGCCATGTGCCACTTTCAGGTCTCCTCACACACTGCTGGTGTGTTGAATTTTTTGACATAGGGTGCTGGCAGATTACGGGCCTCCCATAGCTGCTGCCAGGCCCCTAATCTGCCATGGGCCCCTATACCGCCTCCTCATGCTGCTGCCAGGTCCAGAGTCTCTCATGGGTCCCTGTACGGCCTCCCATTGCTGCTGTCTCCATCGCCACACTCTGCCATGTGCCACTTTCAGGTCTCCTCACACTATGGTGTGTTCAATTTTTTGACATAGGGTGCTGGCAGATTACGGGCCTCCCATAGCTGCTGCCAGGCCCCTAATCTGCCATGGGCCCCTGTACCGCCTCCTCATGCTGCTGCCAGGTCAAGAGTCTGTCATGGGTCCCTGTACGGCCTCCCATTGCTGCTGTCTCCATCGCCACACTGTGCCATGTGCCACTTTCAGGTCTCCTCACACACTGCTGGTGTGTTCAATTTTTTGACATAGGGTGCTGGCAGATTACGGGCCTCCCATAGCTGCTGCCAGGCCCCTAATCTGCCATGGGCCCCTGTACCGCCTCCTCATGCTGCTGCCAGGTCCAGAGTCTCTCATGGGTCCCTGTACAGCCTCCCATTTCTGCTGTCTCCATCGCCACACTCTGCCATGTGCCACTTTCAGATCTCCTCACACACTGCTGGTGTGTTCAATTTTTTGACATAGGGTGCTGGCAGATTACGGGCCTCCCATAGCTGCTGCCAGGCCCCTAATCTGCCATGGGCCCCTGTACCGCCTCCTCATGCTGCTGCCAGGTCAAGAGTCTGTCATGGGTCCCTGTACGGCCTCCCATTGCTGCTGTCTCCATCGCCACACTGTGCCATGTGCCACTTTCAGGTCTCCTCACACACTGCTGGTGTGTTCAATTTTTTGACATAGGGTGCTGGCAGATTACGGGCCTCCCATAGCTGCTGCCAGGCCCCTAATCTGCCATGGGCCCTTGTACCGCCTCCTCATGCTGCTGCCAGGTCCAGAGTCTCTCATGGGTCCCTGTACAGCCTCCCATTGCTGCTGTCTCCATCGCCACACTCTGCCATGTGCCACTTTCAGATCTCCTCACACACTGCTGGTGTGTTAAATTTTTTGACATAGGGTGCTGGCAGATTACGGGCCTCCCATAGCTGCTGCCAGGCCCCTAATCTGCCATGGGCCCCTGTACCGCCTCCTCATGCTGCTGCCAGGTCCAGAGTCTCTCATGGGTCCCTGTACGGCCTCCCATTGCTGCTGTCTCCATCGCCACACTCTGCCATGTGCCACTTTCAGGTCTCCTCACACACTGCTGGTGTGTTCAATTTTTTGACATAGGGTGCTGGCAGATTACGGGCCTCCCATAGCTGCTGCCAGGCCCCTAATCTGCCATGGGCCCCTATACCGCCTCCTCATGCTACTGCCAGGTCCAGAGTCTCTCATGGGTCCCTGTACGGCCTCCCATTGCTGCTGTCTCCATCGCCACACTGTGCCATGTGCCACTTTAAGGTCTCCTCACACACTGCTGGTGTGTTGAATTTTTTGACATAGGGTGCTGGCAGATTACGGGCCTCCCATAGCTGCTGCCAGGCCCCTAATCTGCCATGGGCCCCTATACCGCCTCCTCATGCTGCTGCCAGGTCCAGAGTCTCTCATGGGTCCTTGTACGGCCTCCCATTGCTGCTGTCTCCATCGCCACACTCTGCCATGTGCCACTTTCAGGTCTCCTCACACACTGCTGGTGTGTTCAATTTTTTGACATAGGGTGCTGGCAGATTACGGGCCTCCCATAGCTGCTGCCAGGCCCCTAATCTGCCATGGGCCAATATACCGCCTCCTCATGCTGCTGCCAAGTCCAGAGTCTGTCATGGGTCCCTGTACGGCCTCCCATTGCTGCTGTCTCCATCGCCACACTCTGCCATGTGCCACTTTCAGGTCTCCTCACACTGCTGGTGTGTTCAATTTTTTGACATTGGGTGCTGGCAGATAACGGGCCTCCCATAGCTGCTGCCAGGCCCCTAATCTGCCATGGGCCCCTGTACCGCCTCCTCATGCTGCTGCCAGGTCCACAGTGTCTCATGCCATGTGCCACTTTCAGGTCTCCTCACACTGCTGGTGTGTTGAATTTTTTGACATAGGGTGCTGGCAGATTACGGGCCTCCCATAGCTGCTGCCAGGCCCTTAATCTGCCATGGGCCCCTATACCGCCTCCTCATGCTGCTGCCAGGTCCAGAGTCTCTCATGGGTCCCTGTACGGCCTCCCATTGCTGCTGTCTCCATCGCCACACTCTGCCATGTGCCACTTTCAGGTCTCCTCACACACTGCTGGTGTGTTCAATTTTTTGACATAGGGTGCTGGCAGATTACGGGCCTCCCATTGCTGCTGCCAGGCCCGTAATCTGCCATGGGCCCCCGTACCGACTCCTCATGCTGTGACGTTGCAACAAGGTGGAATTCAACCCTACATATGTTAGACCGCCTTTACGAACAGCAAAAGGCCATCACAGATTTCATGATGTTAAAAGCGGATAAAGGTACTCCCTGTGTAACTTAGATGTCAGCCATTGGCAGCTCATGCTTGACACCTGCGCTTGCTCAGGCCCTTTGAGGAGGCCACGCTATTCGTGAGTCGGCAGGACTATGGGATGAACGACGTCATTCCTCTGTTGCACGTCCTGGAACAAATGCTGTTAACAATGGCTGGTCAGGGTGCGGTAGACGTGGCGCACAGATCTCAACGCCACATGACCCCTGTGGGGGCAGGACAGGAAGAAGAGGAGGAGGTAGAGGAGGACATTGGTGCTCAGGAATTATTGAGTGAAATGGGTGGTTTTTCCACTCAGCGGACAGGAGTGGAGGAGCAGGAGCATGTGGTAGAGGAGGAGGAGACAGAGGACCCAGACGCACCGTGGCAGTATGCTGTGGAGATGGAGTCAGGGAGTCCCTCGCATTCCTTGGCACAAATGGCCCATAGCATGCTCGCTTGCTTGCGTACCGACAGCCGAATAATAACCATCACACAGAGGGATGACTTTTGGCTGTCCACCTTGTTGGACCCTCGCTACAGTTCAAAAATGGTGGCCTTTTTCACACCTGCTGAGAGGGAGGCCAAAATAACGTACTATAAAAACCACCTATGTAGTCAGCTGGTCTCTGCCTGTCTGCGCCAAGGTCCATCCTCAGACACTGTGGGCCCTGTGCGCTCGCGTTCCGCTGCCATGGCAGCAGGGGAGGGGTGGGGTGGTAGGAGCAGTGGCAGCTCCACCAGCAGCAGCTGCCTCAGTCTGCAGCCGATGATGAGTAGCTTTCTTCACCAGCGCAGTGAGGAAACTACTAACCAGCCGCAGCAGCAGCAGCAGCAGCATCAGGTGGACCTGGAGCAGGACCTCAAACAACAGGCTTAGGCCTACTTGGACAGCACCCTGCCAACCGAGGTAGACAATCCCCTTGACTACTGGGCAACGAAACTTGACCTTTGGCCCCAACTAGCTGAATTTGCCCTTGAAAGGCTGTCATGCCCGGCCAGTAGCCTGGCATCGGAGCGCGTGTTTAGTGCGGCAGGAGGTATTGTAACTCCGCGGAGGACACGACTGTCCACCCAAAGTGTGGAGAGACTGACGTTTGTGAAAATGAATCAGGCGTGGATTAGTCTGGATTTCAAACCACCAGTTCCTGACACAACTGATTAAATCCGCCATGAATCATGCCCCTGCCATGTGCCACTTTCAGGTCTCCTCACACTGCTGGTGGGTTCCATTTTTTGTCATAGGGTGCTGGCAGATTACGGGCCTCCCATAGCTGCTGCCAGGCCCCTAATCTGCCATGGGCCCCTATACCGCCTCCTCATGCTGCTGCCAGGTCCAGAGTCTCTCATGGGTCCCTGTACGGCCTCCCATTGCTGCTGTCTCCATCGCCACACTCTGCCATGTGCCACTTTCAGGTCTCCTCACACTGCTGGTGGGTTCCATTTTTTGTCATAGGGTGCTGGCAGATTACGGGCCTCCCATAGCTGCTGCCAGGCCCCTAATCTGCCATGGGCCCCCGTACCGACTCCTCATGCTGCTGCCAGGCCCGTAATCTGTCATGGGCCCCTGTTGTCGCTTGTTGGCATATTCCGCTCGTTCAGATGCTCCTTCTCCTGCTACTCCTCTTCACGGATTCCGTCAGCAGTCTTTTTTGGAATCCGTTTCCAAGAGACAACAGTTTGCGAGCACGCACCCGACGGTGCAGAAGCTGAACGTCCTCCTGTCCAAGTTGCTGCTGCCAGGCTCGTAATCTGTCATGCGCCCCTGTACCGCCTCCTCATGCTGCTGCCAGGTCCAGAGTGTGTCATGGGCCCCCGTACCGACTCCTCATGCTGCTGCCAGGCCCGTAATCTGCCATGGGCACCCGTACCGACTCCTCATGCTGCTGCCAGGCCCATAATCTGTCATGGGCCCCTGTACCGCCTCCTCATGCTGCTGCCAGGTCCAGAGTGTGTCATGGGTCCCTGTACGGCCTCCCATTGCTGCTGTCTCCATCGCCACACTCTGCCATGTGCCACTTTCAGGTCTCCTCACACTGCTGGTGGTTTCCATTTTTGTCATAGGGTGCTGTATGGCCTCCCATTGCTGCTGCCTCCACCGCCACACTGTGGCTCCACACTCTGGTTTTGGCCCCGTGACTGCCCAAATGAGTGAAGTGTGCGGTGAATCTAAGATCGACGGCACTCATCTGCATGTCATACTGACTGACAGTATTATTTCTCTTCCCCAGCAGACTCCAAGGGCATTTAAATTAAAGGTACAGTGTTCTGCACTAATATAAAGGCTCTCTGAAGCCTAGAAACACCCTTTTATAAGTTAAATTCGCAGCGAATATATTCGACTCGAATCGAAATTTTTCCACGAATTCGCCGAATCAGTCGAATCGAATTTTTGAATACTTCGCTCATCTCTAATCAGGACTGATCAATTTTCAGATATATATTCACCATAGTTTGTAGATTTATAACTATCACACAGACTAAATAATTGACACTCATTTGGGTTATTTTATAAATACAAAATACATGTTGGCCTAAATTTATGAAACAAATGATTTGTTTGCAAAATGTTATAACAGAAACTAAGAAACAGAAACTAAAACTTTTTTTTGTTGGTATTTTTTGTTTATATAGCAAAAAATTAAAAATCCAGTGATGATTAATACAGTGTTGCACGACTGAGCAATAACCAGTTAAAGTAGCACAGTGCCGAATAGCTACAGCAACACCAGTTGTGCTCTCACCTGTGTATGACCCACATAAAATGCACGGTTGTAAATACTGTGTATCCCCTTTAAATGGGATCCTCTGTCCTCCAGTGAGTTGTGTTACTTGTACTCCACTCCTCTAAACCACAGCATCAAAGAGAAAACCAAACACTTTATTGTGTTTTACAGTTTAAAATAAACCTTCATGCCACTCCTTAGAATAAAACTCACACTTATTAGGGCACTGCAGCACACACATACAACAGCAATAGTACAGGACACCACTGGTATTCAGCTTCATCCGACAACATACATACCACGCTCCCTGGTTCTCACCATGCGAGATGACGTCATTCAAAGCCCCTTCTGCTGACAATTGTCTAAGAGGGAATCTCCCCTCATTTTAAAGAGATATTTCCTCTCACTTTTTGTCTTCAGGATACAATAATTCCAATGGGATACAGGCATAAATAAAAACTTGACAGGGTAACATTAGGTATATTTCCACACACCAGTTAAAATTCCCCTAAACCCTTACTGCAATTCTATCCCCTAATCGTAACCTCCCTAGCGGTCTGATTATGTCCATATTTCTGTGCTCAAAGCGGTATATTTTTTTGCATGGAAATATGTATTTTTTTTATTGTAGGCTGTAATTTCTAGGAATAACTCACTGAAATCTGTCCGAACAAGAGTCTAGTAAACATCCCGGGTAGGATAAAACTTGAAACACAAAATCATAAATTATAATTTAATAAATAATCATAAAACATAATAATATAATAATAATAAATTTAATTCAATAATATAATCAAACCAAAAACACTGAAATTTGAAATATAGCGCCAAGTTCGCACATCGCTGAGCAAAGTCGCAAAATCGTTTTCAGTGTCTGATGAGGAATTTCCCCCCACGAATCATTATCACTCAATTCTGCAAGTGGTTCTGATTTACTATCGCTGTTCTCTAGCCGGTCTAAAACCACTTTTGACCTAAAGGGACGCTTTTTGGACGCCATGGACGTTTCTAAGTTTCCAGGCAGAAAGAACAGTAAAAATGCAGGCAGGGGACAGGACAAAGCACTCGGGACAAAATGTATGTGAAATGGTTTGAAACAGCAATGTTATACTATGTGATTTCAGTGTATTTAGTGAATGTCACTTTTAGAACTTTCAAATTTCCCGCCGTTCCGTCCCCCGTACGTCCCGACGCTCGCAGGGGACGGAACCCAGAAGACAGATGCCGGCATCCGCCGGATTACATTGCTGGGGACACTGCAGGGGGGACATCGCGGGAGCGCAGGACAAAATAAGTGAAGAACAGATCCCGGAGCAGCGCCGCATGGTAAGCCCGAGTGTAGCTCGGGGTTACCGCTTTTGGTACTGAAACTTTACCCCGAGCTACACTCAGGAATACCGCCAGGGGGGTTAACCCAATAGACATAATGATTTATCTCTTTTGACCCACAGGAAAATAACTTGATTCTGGCAACCATGCTAAACAGCGTAGATGGATACATCTGCAGTGCTGGTTATTGTATTCTGATGCTTATACTACTCTGACAACTGACAGCAGTGGATGTCAGAATACCCAGCAGGCGCTGTTCTGCTCAGAATTTTTGGCCAGCTTCTACCGTAGTTAATGAAAAATTGACTTTTGTCAAGCCAGTGCCACCCACAGAATTCCTACTGAATCAGCCGGGTATGTGATCTGTGTTTGGCCAGTTTAACTTTAACCCCTTGCCCTCCAGAGGATTTACCCCCCTTAATGACCACGCCTCTTTTTGCTAATCGGCGCTGCACTAATTCAACTGATAATTGCGCGGTCATGCAATGCTGCACCCAAACAAAATTTACGACCTTTTTTTCACACAAATAGAGCTTTCTTTCGATGGTATTTGATCACCTGTGCGCTTTTTATTTTTCACGCTATAAACCATAAAAGACTGAAAGGTTTGAAGAAAAACAATATTTTTTACTTTCAGCTATAAAAAATATATAGTAAACTCAAAGTTAGTTATAAATTTAGGCCAAAATGTATTCTGCTCCATGTTTTTGGTAAAAAAATCCCAATAAGTGTATATTGATTGCTTTGTGTGAAAGTTATAGCGTCTACAAACTATGGTATAGATACTGCAATTTACACCATTTTTTTGATATACAGCGCTGCGCTAGTTTAACGGACAATTGCGCGGTCATGCAATACGGTACATACATGAAATTTACATCCTTTTTTCCCCACAAATTGAGCTTTCTTTCAGTGGTATTTGATCGCCTGTGCGTTTTTTATTTTTTGCGCTATAAAAAAAGTGCTGACAATTTTGAGGAAAGAAAAACTGTATTTTGGACTTTTTTTGCAATAAAAGATGTCTAGTACAAAAAATTTTAAAAATCAAATTTAGTCATAAATTTCTGTCAAAATGTATTCTGCGACATATCTTTGCTACAAAAAAACCCAATACGTGTAAATTAATTGGTTTATGTGAAAGTTATAGCGTTTACAAATGGCGGGAAAGATACTGGGATTTTTAATTTTTTTTTCTACTAATAATGGCGGCGATCAGCGACTTATGGCGGGACTGCGGCGGACATTCTGACACTGGGGGGGGGAACTGACTTGGGGTCATTGACATCCCCAGTGACACCAATACAGTGATCAGTGCAAAAAAAACAAAACACCGACACTGTACTAATGTCACTGGGGAGAAAGGGGTTAACTTTATTATTCAGTGAAAGGGTTAACTGTGTGAGGGGAGTGTTTTACTAGGGGGCGGGGGTGTGTACTGCAGGGGACACGCTGATCGGGAGAGATAAATTCTTCTCTCCCGATCAGCGTGTCAGGAGCTGTCAGGGAACTGACAGAGAGCAGAGCTACTGCAGCCCTGCTCTCTGTCAGTGATTGCCGCCAATCGCCGGGACATAGCCGGTAACGACCAGCAGTGTCCCGCCGACTGACATTCGTGGCTGTGATCGGCGGGACAGGTAGGGCAGCGGTGCACCTCGTGCACGCCCCCTACCTATTTTGAAAACACACGTTTTAAAACGTGGTTTTGCCCAGCCGTGCCGCCCTGCCGCCGTATTTCTACAATGGCTGGGTGGCATGTGGTTAAGCTAATCCCTGACATCAACAAAATCCCTAAATAGCAATGTTTATCTTACTGGTTCCCTGAAGTGAATGATTCCAATACAGTCCTGAAATCTCCCAGTACTGAGATCTTGGAAGAAAAAAACATTGTTCAATAAAAAAATGTTGTTCAGTGTATACCAAGCAGTCAACACTTCTTCCAAATGTACGAAATCCCGTAAGTGTTGACGTTGATGCCAAATGTCCCAAGCATGCCTTTGGATGAGCTGAAGTCTGTGATGGGTCCAGAAAATTTGCATACTAATGGACCCTTTTTCAAGACAACAAAGTATCAACTGATGTACTGTCACCTTAACCATTTGAATACCGGGCAATTTTACCCCCTTCCTGCCCAGGCCATTTTTCAGGTTCCAGCGCTCTCACAATTTGAATGACAATTGCGCGGTCATACAACATTGTACCCAAACTAAAATTTTATCATTTTCTTCACTCAACTAGAGCTTTCTTTTGTTGGTATTTAATCATCGCCGGGGTTTTTATTTTTTGCTAAATGAATAAAAAAAATCCCAAAAATTTTGAAAAAAAAACACGTTTTTCCTTGTTTCTGTTATAAAAGTTTGCAAATAAATAATTGTTCTTCATAAATTTAGGCCGAGATGTATTCTGCTACATGTCTTTGGTGAAAATAACCCAAATTAGATGTATTTTTTACTTTGTAGAAAAGTTATAGAGTTCACAAACTATGGTATAGATCTGAATATTGATCAATCCTGAAGTACTGACGGCCAATCTCATTTCTTGAGGTCCAAGAATGTCAGAACAGTACAGATATCCCCCAAATGTCAGAACAGTACAGATATCCCCCAAATGTCAGAACAGTACAGATATCCCCCAAATGTCAGGACAGGACAGATATCCCCCAAATGTCAGGACGGTACAGATATCCCCCAAATGTCAGAATAGTACAGATATCCCCCAAATGTCAGGACAGTACAGATATCCCCCAAATGTCAGGACAGTACAGATATCCCCCAACTGTCAGAACAGTACAGATATCCCCCAAATGTCAGGACAGTACAGATATCCCCCAAATGTCAGGACAGTACAGATATCCCCCAAATGTCAGAACAGTACAGATATCCCCAAATGACCCCTTTTTGCAGAGTATACAGTCC
The DNA here is from genome assembly GCF_062004578.1 of Staurois parvus. Classification (NCBI taxonomy): domain Eukaryota; kingdom Metazoa; phylum Chordata; class Amphibia; order Anura; family Ranidae; genus Staurois; species Staurois parvus. Next base: position 1,806,786 of record NW_028318084.1, on the reverse strand, counting down.
GACGTACTTCATAAGAGGCATGGTGAGTTTTTTGAAGTTGTATTTTTTTTGTCATAATTTTTCGGAAAATGAAAAAAATTTATAAAATTATTTTCACTATTTTTTGTTTTACATACTGTCACCAGTGCAGTACAACATCATTATATAACTGGCATGGCGAAGAGCAGGGACACTGACTAGTGACAGTATGAAAAAAAAAATATACTTTTTTAAAATTATTTTTAATTTTTATTACTTTTTTTTCTTTTTTTTTTAAGATTTATTTTTCATGTTTCACTATGTCCAAAGTAGTACAATGTTACCATAGTAACATTGTACTACTTTGGGGAAGTGATCAGTATTTTTTTTTTTTCACAATTTGCTGATAGCAAAGAATTACTTTGCTATAAGCAAGCATTTACCTGAAGGACATCGATTCATTCAGGGTTTTTTTTTTTTTTGTGCTTAGCTGTGATTTGGCCACAGCTAATCACATGACATGTGCATGTGACCTGCTGTGACCATTCACAGCTAGACACTAGTATACAATGGATGGCATGAATGAAGCCATCCATTGTATACAACTGTCATGTGACCTGCTGTGATTGGTCACAGCAGGTCACATGGTACCAGCAACGGGGCCGATACTCAGATATGTCATCGGCCGTGTCCGAGGTACACAGGCGGTGACAGATCGCGCCGCTGCGCGGCTCTGCAAGCGCAGAAACTGTGCATGTGCGGGAGGACGCCAAATGGCGTCCACCTGGAAATGTAGAGCATTTTCCCAGCTCCATTCGGCTATTGGCCGGGAGGGAAGTGGTTAATACACTACACATTAAAACAATAACAGGAGTTCTATGCGGTTTGAGAAGAGACTTTATTTAAGGTGGAATATATTTATGGTATTCTACGTTGAATATAGTCTCTTCTCAGTTTATTTTTAGCAGACACTACTGTATAGTAACTGCAGTGCCGGGACAAGATCCAGTGCCCAGGGCAAATATGCCGAACTGTACCCCCCCACCGGTTCATAATGTGCAAGCTTAGGGGATGCTACACCCAGCAGTCTCTAGCTTGTCAAAATCACTGCGGCTGTCTCTACTCCTGTCAGCTTTGTAATAGAAGGAAGGCGCCCCCATCCCATTGCACCCAGAACAGCCGCCCTTCCCACCCACCTCATGTCCCGAGCAGGGCTGTGAATAAGGGGGTACCACCAGTCCTCCTGTACGGGACCCAGGCCAGCTGGGGGGGCCCAGGCAGCTAGGTGAATCAGACGTGGGCAGGGAAGGTGATCGGCATGGAGGGGGAGGGGGCAATTACTGGAACTGATCCCCAATCCCCAGCAACTGAAAGCTGGCTTCTTCTCCTCTCCCTCCCACTGGGTGCATCATACATTTCACCCTGCTACCCAGGCCCCCCTGTGTGCCCCCACTCCCACAGTGCTTCGGCTTCCCTCCTCTCCTTTCTAACAGCAGCTGCCAGCACACAATAGGATCCTTCGAGATGGAGAGTTGGGGAAGGGTCCTCTAAATATGTCACATTTACCATCCCCTTCCTTTTCTGAATGAACACAATGCGTGATTGGTATCAAACACTCACTGTTTTCATTCATAACTGAAGCATAGTAAACTGTTTTTTGTTTGAGGGGGGGTCCTGTCAGGTTGTCTTGGGCCCCGTGGTTTCTAACAGCAGCCCTGGTCCCAGCCCTAAGTAACTGTCTGTATTTATCCTGTAGCTGAATATTCTTTCCTTGACTATGCAATACAATTTATGATACTAACTTCCAATAACTAAAAACTAAAGAATATGTAAACCCAAAATGTAAAATTGCTGATATGTGCGTTCTGTACTGTGTACTTCTATGAAAAGGTATCCTGTTCTCTTTGTATTGCTTCCTTTGTGTGAGATACCTGGTGTTCCTGCCAGTTCCTCTGATTTCAAAAACAGACCACACTAGGTATGAGAGCACAATGTGGTCTGTATGCTAGCTGTGTTGGGAACTCAGCCTGCTCTCTCCCAATGATCAGATTTGTCTTGACCCCCCCCCCCCCCCCGCACAGCCATTCACTGGGAAGACCAGTATCCTGCTGTTTCTCCTACCCTCTCTATGCAGCTGAGAGCAGAGGGTATTACTTTTAAAAAACACAAAAAAGTACTCAGAAATGTGAAAAGTTATTATTTTGTATGCCATTTACTTTAGTGCTGCACTATTCTTTGGTTTTATGGTATGGTTTCCACATTTATCTGAGAGTGTGTTGGGGTGCTAGCAGCTAATTAATAGGTTAACCCATAGCAGCTCACAATACGCATATTACATTTTGGTTCACTGAGAAAAAAAAAGGTACCGTATTTTCCGGCGTATAAGGCGACTGGGTGTAAAAGACGACCCCCTAATTTTCCAGTTAAAACCTAGGTTTTGGGCTATACTCGCCGTGTAAGACTACCCCCCTTCCGAGGCAACACCATTTACCCACAAGCCTACAGGGCACTTATACCCCCTTCCCCCCCAGGCCAATTTTCAGCTTTCAGCGCTGTCACACTTTAAATGACAATTGCGTGGTCATGCAACACTGTACCCATATGAAATAGGTGGCATTGATGGGCACTGATGAGGAGGCACTGGTAGGTGGCACTGATGGGCGTTGACAGGCATCACTGATGGGCACTGAAAGGCAGCACTGATACATGGCACTGATAGGTGGCACTGATAGGCGGCACTGACTGGCACTGTTAGGTGGCACTGAGTGGCACTGTTAAGTGGCACTGATATGCAGCACTGATGCACACTGATAGGCGGCACTAACTGACACTGATAGGTGGCACTGAGTGGGAGCACTGATAGATGGCACTGATGGGCATTGACAGGCATCACTGATGGACACTGAAAGGCAGCACTGATACATGGCACTGATAGGTGGCACTGACTGGCACTAATAGGTGGCACTGATTGGCAGCACTGATAGGTGGCACTGATTGGCATTGATAGGTGGCACTGACTGGCACTGATGGGTGAAACTGAAAGGCATCTCAGAAGGGCACTGATATGTGGCATTGATGTGGCCCTGATGGACACTGACAGCTGGCACTGCTGGGGCTGCACTGATCTTCAGGGCACACTGATCATCAGTGCCTGATGATCAGTGTACATGTCCCCTCTGAGGAATGCCGATTACCGGCTCTTCTCTCCTCTGTCAGCGTGACAGCTTGAGAGGAGAGAAATGCCGATAACCGGCATTTCCGTGTTTACATGTGATCAGCTGTGATTGGACACAGCTGATCACATGACCGAGCTGACATCTTCGGCTCTTTCCGTGATCGGTGATCTGCTGTGTCCGAGCTTACAATCTAGGAGGGAGGGGAAGGTGGTACAGGAGGAGATGGCTGTGGGGGATGGAGTGGTAGGAAGAGTGGAGGAGATCGGTTGTTAGGTGAGGGTGGGGTAGGCTTCCCTGAAGAGGAGGGTTTTCAGGGTGCGCCTGAAGGTGAGGAAGGTAGGTGACAGTCTGATGGATTGGGGTAGGGAGTTCCAGAGGATGGGGGAAGTCCTGGAGAAGTCCTGTAATCGGGCGTGGGAGGAGGAGACCAGGGAGCTAGAGAGTAGGAGGTCCTGTGAGGAGCGAAGGGCACGGGGAGGGTAGTAGTAGTTCAGGGTGGCGTTGTGAATGGCTTTGTAGGTCAGAGTTAGCAGTTTGAATTTGATGCGTTGGGCAATCGGGAGCCAGTGAAGGGATTGGCAGAGGGGGGAGGCAGATGTGGAGCGGTTGGTGAGGTGGATGAGTCTGGCCGCTGAGTTCAGGATAGACTGGAGTGGGGATAACGTTCGTTTGGGTAGGCCAGTGAGGAGGGAGTTGCAGTAGTCCAGGCGTGAGATGATGAGGGAGTGTACGAGTTGTTTGGTGGTGTCTGGGGTGAGGAATGTGCGTATCTTGGAGATGTTGCGGAGGTGGAGCCTGCATGATCTAGATAGCAGTTGGATGTGGGGTAGGAAGGAGAGGAGGGAGTCCAGGGTGACACCCAGAACTGTGGCATGTGGGGTGGGAGAGATGGTGGTGTTGTTAGTAGTGATGGAGAGGATGGGGGGGGAGGGAGACCAGGAGCTCGGTTTTGGATATATCTATGTCCTGGTGTTCAAACTTTATAACAGGAAGACCTTAATTAAAGATTTCTGAGACTTTATACTAAATTATAACCTTTCCAATGCTTGAAATTCCTTGCACTAAATTACCAAGTATGGTCTTGCATAATATTTTTTAATACATTTTCTGCCCATTGTGGCACATTAACCAATTAATCTGCAATTAACTATTTACTTGGTTCCTGTGAGCTTTAATCTATACCTAATGACAATTTTTTTTTTAGTTTTGGAAAGAATGGAGAATGGAATTAGAAAACTGGTCAGTTTTTCTTGCTGTGTCCCCGTTAAGGAGATTTGCCCTGTCTTTTTTTTTTATCATTATCATTGAAAGTGAAAGTAAAAGAAAATCCCAATTTTTGGGTGGTCCCCAGTATACTAATAGAGGGGATATTTTCCAATGGAGACACTAGTTCTAATCACCTGGGGGTCCCCGAGGATTTCCCTTAATTTGCAGGGATTTCCTCTTACTTCCTGTTTGGCTATGGGACAGAAAGTGAACAGAAATGTTTGCAATGGGACACAGATGGTGATAAACAATCTGACAGGAGGTACAACTGGAGATGGGAAGGCTTAACCCCCCCCCCCCCCAAAAAAAAAAACAAGAAAAAAGGTTTTTTTCAAAGCCGTTTTTTGTTTTTTTCTGGAAAAATTGGAAAAAAAAGAAATGTGTCTTTTACAAGGGTAGGTAATATATCTATGTCCTGGTATTCAAACTTTATAACAGGAAGACCTTAATTAAAGATTTCTGAGACTTTATAATAAATTATTGAAAGTTCTCTTGGCTGAAGACAAGCAATTTCTGGAATACAATTCAAGTAACACTGTACTTCTCAATACATTTCTCAAACGAGAAATGTAAATTTCTGCCAAGGGGGCACTATAGGGGAAAGGCTCCAGTTTAGTTTGTTTGTGGGCCCCATCTTGTACCTGCTACAGTTGGGTGATTGCTGGGATACAGTAGATGATAGTTTCTGTCCTCCTCTCAGGCCTTATGCATATAAACGGCGGGACGGTGGCAGTGCAGGGTCGGGTGGCCCTTTATAAACGGCCTTCCCGCACCCTGCTTGTGCGCGCTCCCTGGGAGCGCGCAGCACAGCGATCCGGTGCCCGCTGTGTCCTCCGGACACAGTGAAACACAGATCGTCGGACGGGACCTCTGTACGAGGTCCTGATCATGTGATCACTGATTGGCCAATTTTTTTATATTTTTATATTATTATTATTTATACAGCGGGCACCAGATCCCGGGGAGCGCGCACAAGCAGGGTGCGGGGAGGCCATTTATAAATGGCCACCCGACCCTGCAGTGCCACCGTCCGGCCGTTTATATACAACGGCCGGTCGGGAAGTGGTTAAAATGTTAGAATCTGCATAAACATGTCTGTGTTCTGTGACAAGTAGGTCCCACAGAGCTTCACTTTCAAGTTGTATGGGCTACAGAAACTCTGCCATGTGCATGCTGATGTCAGCAAAGTCTTAATTCACTGTATTCATGGCATTCGGTCACATGACTTAGAACTAGAGTGCTACTGGATTTCTTTGGTTTGGCAGACAGTTACTTTTATTCTGATTTTAGTGCTCCTACCTACCATCCCTAATGCTTCCCTTTTAAAATTGCCTTAAGGCACTACAGATTTCCTGCTATTTTTTTCTTACAATCCTTTATAACATGCATATCACTATGGGTTGCACAATCCCTTTGCAAGATTAACTCTAAACAAAATCCGCCCGTGGGTCTGATTCTGTAAAAAATTAAATAAGGCTCAAAAGCTCATTAGAAAAATATCTTGCATTTTTTCTTTTATCTCGGGAAGCTGAAAGTCATTCTTAGATGGTTGCTTCTAGGGAAAACATCTGGTGTCACTTTCCAATGTGTTCTTTTCAGAGAAAAAATATTTAGGTAGAATAGTAGACAAAAGGAATTTCTTACTAAATATTTTAAAAGAAAAAGTACTACCTATTAGAGTATACACATGACCCGCATGCATTTTATACAGTAGTGGCTACTTACAGTTGCAAGAAAAAGTATGTGAACCCCTTGGGATTACGTGGAGTTTTGCATGAATTGGGCATAAAATGTGCTCTGAACGTCATCTAAGTCACAACAATAGAAGAACACAGTCTGCTGAACATAATACTACACAAACATTAGATGTTGCCATGGTTTAATTGCACAAAACATGTAAACATTCACAGTGCAGGGAGGAAAAAGTATGTGAACCTTTGGACTTAATAAAAGGTTGACCCTCCTTTGGCAGCAATAACCTCAACCAAACGTTTCCTGTAGTTGCAGATCAGACCTGCACAACGATCTGGAGTCAGTCTCTGATGGGGGTGCTGCTTCTGACGGAGTGCGGCTTCGAAAGAGTGCGAAGCAGTTAAACACAGCAATCTAATTATGCCTTCTCTACTTTCACAGGTAAATGCACCTCTCCTACCTCCACTCCTAACTCAAACGCATTGACTCCTGCTGTTTTCCTCCTGGGTAAATGCACCTCTCCTACCTCCACTCCTAACTCAAACGCATTGACTCCTGCTGTTTTCCTCCTGGGTAAATGCACCTCTCCTACCTCCACTCCTAACTCAAACGCATTGACTCCTGCTGTTTTCCTCCTGGGTAAATGCACCTCTCCTACCTCCACTCCTAACTCAAACGCATTGACTCCTGCTGT